>NW_003546388.1:113645-167747 GCF_000090795.2 Amphimedon queenslandica | reverse complement strand
TGCGAGACTCTTCATACGACTAATACCGGGATGATAATCATGTAATTGCTCCAGTACAATATGTTGACCAACAGAGGGAATAATAACCCGAGAACCCCATAAAACACACCCATCAATAACTGATAACTCACGCCAACGACTATGAAATGGAAGCAATTGAGGATCTGGATTAGAAAAAGTTTATCCATGTAGAACAAGTCGGCGTACTCTCGAAAGAACAGGATCATTGTCTGTCCATTTACGAATGGTTTCTGCTGTTACAATTGAAGTAGACAATTTATGTATGAGATGAGCAACCTCAGTAGGAATTGGAGTAACGTCGAGAGTATCAGGGAGTGGAAGTCTACTCAATCCATCTGCATGAGCAATAGCTATCCCACTCTCGTCGCCAGTTATTTTGTATATTTGCCTAGTCTCGAAATCAATAAAATAAAAACAGTTACAAACAATAAGCAAACAGAGACAGACAGAAGGACACACAATAAAAATAAAGAAGGAAGAGTAGGAATGAACAAAAGAAGAAGGATAACACACTGTATGAATAAAGGAAGAGAGAGAATAAGAGGGATTTTACAACAACTATAGAAAAGAGCATAAGGGAGCAAATAATAATAAGAAAGAACAACGTAGCTGACGCTACCAATGGTACTATCGAACCGAACGAATTGAAGAAGAAAATGAGAACTTGAGAGAACTATTAGAACAACTTTAGAATAACAACTGAAGAAATTTGATCAGTGCAGGACTATTTATATGGAGGATGTGTGGTTATTAAATGTTATTATACCAATGGTACTATCGAACCGAACGAATTGAAGAAGAAAATGAGAACTTGAGAGAACTATTAGAACAACTTTAGAATAACAACTGAAGAAATTCGATCAGTGCAGGACTATTTATATGGAGGGTGTGTGGTTATTAAATGTTATTATATTACAGTTATTTAAATAGACCAGGCAGTTACCACACAGTGAGAGCATGGAGATGCTGTGCAGGGAGAGGCTGTGGCAGTGAGAGCAGGGAGATAGTGGGGCAGTAAGAGCAGAGAGATGGTGTGACAGAGAGAGCAGGGAGTTTGTTTGGCATTGAGAGAAGAGAATTTGTGTGGCAATGAGAGCAGGGAAATGGAGTGGCAGTTGTAACAGGGAGATGGTTTAGCAGTGAGAGCACACAGTTGGTGTGGCAGTGAGAGAAGGGAATCAGTGTCGTAATAAGAGCAGGGCAATCGAACTGCATCCGTTACAAATTCCTTTCAATTAACTAGATTTAATTGCAACTAGTGACACGCTTACATGCAAGTTGTAGAATGTCACCATTTTCCTGTACAGTTAAACTCTTTATAACTCATTGATCCATATTGATATGTATTGGTTTTGTATCTACAAATAAAAATACACCTAAACTTGGAGGTTGGACTATAAATAGCTCATATCATAACGGTGGTTCTGGCAGCTGTCTATATGAAGATTAAAGGTAAGTGATACATATCCTTCATTTAACTGTGGTACAAGTTCATCTTTTGTACTAAAACTTATACATTAAGTTTTCAATACTAGAAATATTTTTGTCGCACAAAAATTTGCAAAATGTCATTGACTACAACATAGTCACACTAATACTATCATTTTAGGTTATTCAAGTGGCTAACAGTCAATTAAAATCAATAGAAAACAGAATTAATCATTATCATCAAAGAATGGAATGCTATATATCTGGTAAGAAAGATGGCTATATGATTAATCTTGCCACCTGGAATGATGAACTGAGAAGTCATTTGTATTTCGCCACTTGCCTCACCCTCCTCCTCCTAATATAGTATTAGGTAAAAAGGATTTATTTGAAGCTCGACGTCACCATCTTGATCCAAATTATACACCTAAGTAGAAATCAGTAGCAGTTAATAGGCAATTTATTATGTGTGTATACCCAGAGTGCAGTAATAGCAGTCAAAATGATTCCATTATTGAAGCCTCTTCCTTGTCACAACAAGAAATGAGAGAATTATGTAGCATTGATAGTAACAATGCATTCTTCTGTAAATATCATTATAATTGAATTTACAGAGATCTACAACTAACTGAAAAGTGTGCTTCATGTAATGCACTCCCAAATATTGGTGGTACTTTCGAACACAACAGCCCCAATACCCAGTTAGTCTTAGTGTATTTAAATGATGACTGTGTGCTTCTACAACATGACTTACTATGCTTAACACGTTATAAACTACATTTGTCTAAATTTAAATAACCTACCACAAACACAAATAAGACAATCGCCAGATAACATTAAATTGTGGAATGAAGAAAGGATGAGGTTATCAACAAATAGAGTTACTTCTGCCATCTTGACAACAGTTGTAAAGATTGCTGAATATATATGTGATGAAAAGGCTATTATTTTACTGTCTGCTGCATGTTCTACATTCACAAAATCCTGTACCGGTGACAGCAGTTGTCCATCTGTAGAGAAAATGGTGACAGAATTACAAATTCACATCATGTTGGCTTCTGCATCAATTCATACTTTATCGTAATGAATGTATGAGCTTGAAACGCATACAAAAGAAATTTGGCAGCATTCTTTATAGGACAATTGGTGATCTTGTGAGAAGTTTGTCTTGGGCATTAGAGACTCAAAATAATAGTGACCAAAAACAGTGTGACTACCTAAACAAACCAGTTCTTACTACTCTCAGTCTTGTAGATTGTGCACAAATATTGAGCACCTTAATTCATAACGCAATTACTTGCTTATTTGATTCTCCAATTAACAATGATCCCTCAGAGTATTGAATTCAACAATTTATAAGTGAGGTTGACTCACAAATTAGTACTTTTTTAAACATTACTACACAAACTGTTAGAGCACTATGATATAGCACATACCTCCGCAGCCAATTCTACAACACCCACATTAGAACCATTTGTCACTTTTTTCACTTTGTATTTTAATGTATTATACAAACCCAAACAGACATACACCAGTTCATAATATTTTTGCTGATATGGTTGAAGTAAATTGTGGATCTAAAGAACTAATTGTGACCATAATTGACAAAAGGGCCCTTATGGCGGATTTTAAAATTGTTCGTTATAATGGAAAATATCAACCTGTGAGTGCTTTGTTAGACAATCATTGTTTCTAAAAGTTTCATGGTAACTTTTTGCATCCTGTGGAGTAATTTTATGATGAATGGGGCTCAGGAAGTTGGATTTCTTAGGCTAGAAAGACAAATTTCACTACCCGCCATAAGGTACCTTTTGTCAATTATGGTCACAATTAAATTACTAAATTGTCTAGGATGTATAGCTTCCCCAGACACTCACAATAGATTTGTAACAATGCATGCAGAGACGCAACAAGCTACAGATATATGGAACTACATAGCACCTTCTGCATTTACCTTAGCTTCTGTTGATAACTTCACAGATTGCACATTCTCATATTGGCAATCACATTTGAAGTTTTCATGGCACTACCATTCAATTAGTGCAACCCGTCCCTCCTCCCGTCACACTAGCACTTGCAGTTCCTGCAAGTATAAACAATGCATGAACAGACCTGTCTCCAAGCACTTAATCAAAAAAAATCCCAAACTGTGGAGAGATGTAAAATGACTGACACTGACTTATAAGCAACACCTTTCACATCATCACCCTATAATGAATTCTAGCATGAAAATTTTAGCATTACAGACTCACAAAAAAAAGCTTTTAAGATCTGGCTTACCAACTTTTAGAATATATTTTACTTAAAATCTCGTGCAGATCAAATTACATTGATTTAAATGATGTCTGCTAAATTCTTAGTTTGAACAGTCTAAACATAGTACAAACTAAAAATCATTATCTTGAATTGTGCAATGACAGTGATGAAACAATGCTTCATGTTACTGAAAATCTCCTAGTCATATTTAGAAAAGGAGAGCAAGTATTGTTACTGTTAATAGGAGATGGTAAAACTTAACAACACCTCACACCAATAAAACAGAAAGATGCCAAAACTTAAAAGAAGCAATTGATTTTTCCAGGAGAATGACACATTCTCAAAACATATCAGAGCACTGTCATGAAGGCATACTATGGTTGAGGATTAAAATCAATTGCACAATCTGCTGGCTATAGTGATTCTACCATAGCAAAATGCACAAATTTTAAACGCACACATCAATTCTTACCTTAAGTTCGAGGAGCTCTTGACAGAGTGATTATAAAAGCATACATTGACAAAAATCAAAAAAATAATCTTGTAGACGAAGTGCCTCTCTTGTTAAGCAGCTCTTTTGAGAATAAGAAGTCACCTAAAGTGCTAATGGAGATGATAAATAGCTTAGCCATATTGGAGCTGATAAATGAAGCGATATTATTTATTAGCAATAATTGTGACAAAAGATGGAAATTTTGGGCAGATTTTGTTTTTGAAAACTGTTATGCTTACATACCATGTTTTATATCATTACGAGGTAGTAATTGGATACTCAGAGTGGCTAGTCTGAAGCATACGCTGCATCTATTTCCTGCCTTTGACCACGATAATTATCAGCGCTTCATACCCTACCACCTCGCAGATTTATTGATATACCCAGCAGGAATTTTATCCTACTTGAAATCAGGTGGATTTACAGTCCATATAACAGATGATGATTGGAGAGCTGTTGGGTTGGATGAAGCACACGAGATGTGCATAAATAAGGATATGAATCAGCTGTCACATATCCAACAATGGCAAGCATTAACTTAATAATGGACACAGCATTGATGGCAGCATTCTGCACGACATGAGCTGGCAAGCATTTACATACATGTAATGCACACAGCATTGATGACAGAATTAACATGCATGATGATCATTATTATTTGTACAGCTTGAATGAAGCTAAATGTAAGATAACAACTTTTAATGTTACTCAAAAATTTTTTTTATGTAGGACTTCAAATTTTTTCAGCAGAGCCCTGATCCATAAGCACCAGTTATTTGCAATAAACATGTAGTACAAGCCAGAAACAAGATCCAGATTTGATAATGACAGCTTCCTCCCTTCCTCACCCTCTGTCATACATTAAATGATAGTCACACATTTGAATCAATGCAAAACTCTAATGAACAGTAAAACTCTAATGAACAGTAAAACTCTTGCTCTTCATACTGAGCAATACTGGGTGGATATGCACCACTGGTTTGCAAACACACACATCATTCATTTTGCACATGCAGTAAAATACAAGTCACATTAAACAACTAATGTTTTTCAGATGATGGACCTCCCATACACCATACCCACCTTCTATTGACAATCAATGCTTAAGACATATTAATAGACTTAACTGCTTGGAAATGTTTAGTACCAACATGCTTCCAATACAAAGAAGGTGTATTAGTATCACAAGAAATGCCATATAAAGTTTGGGTTCCATATCTAGCCCGGGCAACAAAAGTAGGAGCTAGTGAATATGAATATATCAATACATAACATTGCAGTTAGTGTAATAATCTCTGTCAGTGGCCCACACATAATTTCTATACATTATGGACTTATTTATATGATCAGATAAGCTTGAATATCTAGTTGCATTTAATACTTTACGTAATTTGTAATGCTAAAAAATTGACCCAGTAATGAGATATGAAAGGACATAAAATAGACAGTTTTTATCAGTAGTGACATCAAGAGTACTATTAGGAACTCTTTCATTTGACAATGGTGTGTTGGACTACCAGGTAAGATTCTAGCAGCTGTTACAAACTTAAGGTTTAAAAGCTCACTCCAACTTCTTTGAAAATCTTCATTGCCAGGGTAATAAACATAATCCCATTGTCTCCTCACAATATCTAGGTTGGGAGGCTTTTCATTAGTAAAGACAACATCATCTGTTTTGGATTACTTCTCTTTATTTTAATGCTTGAGAGTTTTATAGATACAATCAGGCTACTACTAAATTGGTCATTTTTTACATCACATGTCATCTTTCAGTTTACATTTATTGTTTGAGAAGTTAAAAGGTATGTATGTGACATACTAACTAATAATGATAATGGTAGCATCTACTATGTTTCTGATTGGATCATACATAAATGTGCATGCATGTATTTTGGACATAATATTGCTTACTAATGCTATCCTCAGTTACAATACCTTCATGACCTGCTTAATATAAAATAACACTGTGTACATGAACAATTTCCAATGTGCAAACATTTTTTTGTTAATGAGAACATGCACATTTACAGCAATTATCAATAAAAGATGCTCAACATCAGCTGGCAAGCATTTAATATGCGCACAGATTTGGTGGCAGCTCATTGAAATGTGCAAAATCAGCCGGCAAGCCTTAATTTAATAATGTGCACAGCATTGATTGCAGCATTATGCGCAACATCAGCTGGCAAGCATTTACATATATATGTAATGCGCACAGCATTGATGGCAGCATTAACTTGCATGATGATCATTATTATGTGTACCGAATCATTGCTTGAACAATACTACATGTATGATAACAAATGTAAGTGTTACTCAAAAGTTTTTTTGTCAGGACTTCAAAATTTTTCAGCAGAGCCCTGATCCATAAGCACTTGTCATTCGTAATTAATTTGTAGTACAAGCCACAAACAAGATTCAGATTTGATAATGACAGCTTCCTCCATTCCTAACCCTCTGTCCTACATAGTGATGGGCACACAATTATGTGCTAAGCCTAATGAACAGTAAACCTCTTTCACACCCTCTCCCTGTCTATTATAGCAACAAGTAGTCAATATTCACAGTTATGCATTGATTAATCTCACTTCCTGAATTGAGTTAGATCTCTTAATACTGAGTAATGCTGGGTGGATATGCACCAATGGTTTTCAACACTCACACATCATTCACATTGCACATGCATTGAGATATAACTCACTTTAAGCAACCAATGTTTTTAAAATGATGGACCTCCCATTCACCATACCCACTTTCATCAACAATTAATGGTTAAGAAATGATATATATACTTAACTGCTTAGAAATGTTTAGTACCAACATGCTTCAAATACAAAGCAGGTCTAATAATAACACAAGGAATGACATATCAACTTTGGGTTCCATATCTAGGCCAGCCAACAAAAGTAGGAGGTAGTGAAAATGAATATATGGATGTTCCTAATATTGCTGTTAGTGTAATAATTTCTGTCAGTGGCCCACACATAATTGCTGTACATTTTGGACTTTTTTATGCAATCATATATGCTTGTATATCTGATGTGCTATTAAAAACAATTCTTCTTCAAAGTTGGGCATATTACTGACAATTGCATTACATAACTCGTATTGCTGAGAAATTTACCCAGTAATGAGATATGAAAAGGCATAAAATAAACAGTTACTTTACCAGAGACATCAGTAGTACCATTAGGAACTCTTTCAACTGACAATGGTGTTGTTTGACTATCAAGTGAGATTCTAGCAGTTGTGACAAACTTAAGTTTAAAATCTCACACAACTTTCTTTGAAATTCTTCATTTCCAGGGTAGTGATTATAATCCCATTGTCTCCTTCTCACAATATCTGGGATGGGAGGCTCTTCATAAGTAAAAATGAAATCATCTTTTTTGGATTATTTGTTTTAAATTTAATGCTTGACAGTTTTATAGATACAATCAGACTACTACTACAATGGTCATTTTTTACATCACAATTGGTTGTATCATTTTTCGGTTACATTTAATGTTTGAGAGTTTTAAAGATACAATCAGAATACTACAAGTATCATCATCTTTGACATTAAATTTGGTTGTTAGGTCTTTTAAATTAATTAAAACAATCAATTATACCAGTCACTTGAATCTTTCTCTTCTTTCCTTTACTTTTCTTGATTTGAGGTAAGTATTTTCGAAACTTATTCCTCAGCCTGTTAATTTCATTAATGCATGGATTACTTGAGAGAGGATCAAATGTGACCATAATTGACAAAAGGGCCCTTATGGCGGATTTTAAAATTGATAGTTATAATGGAAAATATCAACCTGTGAGTTCTTTGTTAGACAATCATTGTTTCTAAAAGTTTCATGGTAACTTTTTGCATCCTGTGGAGTAATTTTATGATAACTGGGGCTCAGGAAGTTGGATTTCTTTGGCTAGAAAGACAAATTTCACTACCCGCCATAAGGTACCTTCTGTCAGTTATGGTCACAAATGATAATAAATGTAATCCTTTAAATGTACGTACACGAGACAATGCAACATATGACATGCTATCCATTTGTCGATAAATCAATAATTGCTGTGTCTAGTGAGAGGCCATGACATTTATGTATTGTAATACCATAATAAAGTATAAGGGAAACTGTTTCCTATGTATATACAAATTTTTAGATGGCATAAATCTAGATGTAACCCTTTCTATGTCACAAGGTACATCAATATGATCAAATTTATTTGATACATGCGTAGCATAAATACCCATCACGGTACCAGTGGCACCATTAACTAATCCTATTGTCACATCAATATTACGTCGTAGCATGACCTAAAGTCTACAACTAAAGACAATGGAGTTTCTAAACAAGCTGTTTTACCTTTTAGTTTTTCTATTTTTTTCCTGTATTATTGTCAATTTATGCTGTGCTGCCACTTTCATCAACAACATAAACACATGCTAATTCTATTTTTTCAGTTACTAGACTTTCTAAAATTAATTCATTGATTTTTTGGCAGTTGTCTACTTTAGAAAATACCATAAATCCTAAAAAAGAAGCCGCATTTGAATAAATGCTGGGGTAGCAATACAATATAGCTATAAATACACCACAATACCACAGGAGTAACTCAATAGTCTAGTGAATAGTGTCTGAAGCTTCAGAAGTCAAAAGTATGAGGTTACGGGTTCGAATCCCACTCTAGGCTAAAGTTTTTTCTATTTTTGATAGTTTTTTTGAGATCCAAATGCCATTTTAGGAAATAGACACCTGGGCTTTTATTTAAGATAATACGGTAGGCAAATTTGAAGACTTGTTCCTTCAGTTCTTAATTTATAATATTTTTCTTGTATTGAAACCTTAAATATGCTACTCTTATGTGTATCAATAGTTTCATCAGTCAGAAAAACATGCCTAACAGAATCAAGCATCTCAAAGAAGTTTCATCTCCTTTTTGTCACTCATTGTTAATTTATCAACTGTTTTTTTCCATATGTTAACTGCATTTGCTGTTCCAAGTCTAGTTTTTACAAGTTTGTTGCTAATTTTTTTAAATACTGGTGTACCATTAACTGGTGGCAATTGTAAAAGGTCACCTACAAATGAAATATGTTTGGATCAAAACCATTTATCAGTTCCAAATATATCTTCTAAGCGCATGTGTAAGTATGCTAGATTTAGATTGGATACCATAGATACCTCGTCTACTATCATAACTTTTAAATTTTTAAGTGTCATTTCGTTCCTATTCTGAGCTCCCTTATTCAAAGCCCAATATCCAGCTGTCTTTGCTTCATTCTCTATTGGTAGCTGAAATAATTATGCATTGTTAGGCCACCTACAATAAATGCTGCTATACCTTCGGGTGCTACTATAGCACACAATTTTGCCACTTTTTGGATGCCATATGTCATCTACTAGGCATTTTATTGCCTCTATTAAAAACGATTTACCAGTTCCACCTACACCACTAATAAACATTTTTAGCAGTTTGGTATTATCTAATCTAAGTAGTCTTGAAGACTCATTGTCTAAATAAGTCTTCACGTTCTTTTTGACTAACAAAATGAGTCTTAATTTTATCAAAAATTTTTTTGATCTACATGAACTATTGCCTCTCTTTGCTCTTATGTTAAATTAGATACATTTATATGCATGTCAGTAATATCAGCTACTGCTTCCATTGTTTCATCAAGTATTTGAGGCTCATCATCTTCCTTGTTATCACGAAGTTCTTCAGTGAAACCATCTGTATTACTTGCATGGACTATTTTCTTCCAATTACATTTAGCTTCTAATAATATCTGCAGTTTGTTGAAATGATTCGCAATGCCATGTATAGATGCTTCTCTGTGGAGCCTAAAAGCTTCTTTCATTGTTTCTCCTTCCATTACGAGTGTGCTCTCATCCCTAAAAGGCACAAATAAAAATTGTAGAGAGTAATACAAATCGTAGGATTAAATTTTGTTTGGTTTAGAAGGACTAGCTTTGATCGACGTTTGTTTTTCTTTCTCCATTTTCTCCTTTTTTATAAAATTTGTAATTAGCAACAAATTTGTAAATAGATACATCTTCCTTGTTATTTGGTCTTGTTGGAGAAAAGACTTGTATTATGCTAGGATTAAAAAATCCTTAGAAGATGAATCCCTTTTAGTTAAATATGAATATTTTCTTAATTTTTCTGCTCCTCTTATGAGGCAACTACACAGTAATGTAATGTATAATTACTGATTTCATGTATAAACGTTCACCTAGAAGAAGATCGCTTGCTTTGTATAGTCCTACTTCTTTTGCTCAAATTATTTTTGTCCATTTTTCCAAAGCCTGCTGTATGTGTTGTCACAGCTGCTCACTTCATTCCATAAGTCCTGTGCATGACTCTTTTCTACTTTAGTGACATCTAGTTACATATTATGTTAAGGAAAGACTCCTTTCTGGTATGTATTGCAAATTTTAACAGTAAAGGATTCTAGTTGTTGACTCAAACTTCTTTTTCATTTCATGTCAGATGATATATTTTATTACATGATTTCAAGCTATCTTTCACATCATTGATGCAAATACTATCTCGTACTGGTCTAAGAAAATCAAATTGGCATCTAGATACATAGGTCTTGCCAACTTTGATATTTTGCTTCCAGTATTTGCTGCACTTGTGCATTTGGTATTTTGTTACCAAAAAGTTTAAATCAGGCAACATATTACTATCTGGCATATGACAGGTAATTCTGTCATGTATGAAAGAACAGACTTCTTCTGGACGATCAATACCGACAACAGGAGCATTTTCAATCGATAGGAGGGTGTGATAAAGAGGCGCTCCACGCATTTGACATAATATTGCTCTACTTTGCCTAGCACACCTCTTTGGAGAATGACCATGTTGGAGAAATCCATAAATTTGTATGAAAATTGTTGCAATACTGAAACAGGGTCAGCAGTACATAATCTAGAATTACCATATGATTGTGAAGCATTATTTACATATCTTAATTATTGCGCTATATCAGCTGAATCGTATTCAGTACTACTTAACGTTAGGAAATGTGTTGGTGAGCCTTGCTTAGCAATCATTGCTTTGACTTCACCTTTCACCCAAAACCAATATTAATTTGTGCCCCGTAATGGAACCAACATGGTACTTAAATTGTCTTGAAATTCTTAATCAAATACATTTATTTTTTCCTAACATTTCAGCAACAATTTGACCAACGTTGTCCCTCAATGTTTTTTATTAATTATATATACCAGTTTTGAAGGCCTTGTTAATTTTTTATCCGTAATAGTGCAAACAATATGAATGATTTCTTTCTTTAAAATTTTTCATTTTATGTCTTCACTAAATGTGACCATAATTGACAAAGATACCTTATGGCAGATTTTTAAATTCATGATTTTAATGAAAAGTATCAACCTGTGAGTGCTCTGTTAATCATCTATTGTTTTTGAAAGTTACATAGTAACTTTTTGCATCTTCTGAAGTAATTTTATGATAAATTGAGCTCAGGAATTTAGATTTTTTAGACTACAAAGATCAATTTTCCTATCCGCCATGAGGTACCATTTGTCAATTATGGTCACAAATGATGAAGTTTGTGCTAGATAGCTTTATCTGGGATGATAGATCACGCCCAAATAATTAGTTTTTCAACTTAAACTCCTAAAGAAGATAGTAAAGGCACTTGTCTTGTCCTTGACCAAAACTCAGAGGAATTCCATGTTGGTAGAAGATAAAAGAAAAAAGATTTACTATTGGAATCTATATTGTAGGAAGATGGAATCTCAAGTATTCAAGCAATTTGCTTCGCTAAACACTTCATCATTTTAACATTATACTATAGTAATTTTTATTTCTGTGTGTGAGCTGCAAAAAATTGTTAACTATAATCCATGATAAAGAAAGTCCTATTGAAGTCCCATTCTTTTCTTCCAGTAATGAACTAATGATCTTTTGAAACCTTTAAATGAAGCTACTGAGACAAAATGTCATTATTAATGAAAGGACTATTAATTAATAAAAAGTATAGACACAGGGTTGTCAAAAATGAAGGAAACAAGGACATTGAGTTCATTTATAACAATACTTATTTCTTCCATTATTATAAATGAACATTAATAAAAATAATATAAAATGAAAGGAATAACTGAAAAATTCCAACCATACTTTGCAGAAATTAATTATTACACTACACTCTTGAAAGAAAAGTAAAATTATTAAGAAATACTAATGTCTGCTCAAGGAATACACTGAGCCTAAGGTCAAACAATACAAAGGAAATAATGATATCAAGCTGACACAGAATCAAAATTTCATTACACCTCATATTGCACGATCAATAAATCAATTATTATCTTGTATACATGCTATAAGCAACCAATGCGAAAAGTTAATAAGTCACATAAACAATTATTAACTCTTAATGATCTCAGTGATTATAGTATATTGGTGGTAACTTAGAAGGTGAGCTAGTAATTTAAATAATTTACCAAATATTACACCTATGTAAATTTTAATGAAAATATGCAACATATATTTCTTATTTTTATCATTAAATAGTTATTATTGTTATAAATTAACATTTATTATTATTTATTGAACTATTAATTATAGTTATTAATGAATTCCACACCATTGTTTCTTTACTTCTTTGACAATGCTACCTTTCTTATTTATTAGAAACATTTATTTATAATGTCTTATGTGCATAATTATTGGATATAATGTCTTTGATTAAGGTGGAGCTTATTCCTCTCTCTCTCTTCAAGGAAGTCAGTTTTGGCCAGAAATTGAGTGACAATCACAAAAGCCTCTGCATGCCAGTTTTCCACCTAGATGCACGGTTGGAGTACCAGTAGGAGTACTAGCACAAGGCAGTCCTAAAACCAATAGATGAAGGGACAAAGCCTATCAGTATAAACAGAAAAATAAACAGAGGAGATACATCTTTGATGAGTTTTTGAAAAGGGTATTGTAGCAACAAGTGTTATGAACAGTGTGATAACAAGTATTATACAGAAAGAAAGGTGGCATATGGAGTAATTAACCAATAATTGACAACTTGATTTGCTGGTAATGCAATATTTATTGACCTGCACAAATGCAAAAGCTACACATTGCAATAACTAGAGTCCTTAAAGGGAATGGAAACAGCAGTTGGGCATCACAGGCTCAAGTATTTGAAAATGCATGAAGCTTTTCTTCAGCAGGTGAAGTCTTTAATTGACAAACACATGGACAATGAAAAATGGCCGATACAGTTACTTTGTCACTACCCACAAGGAGAGGCATATCTACATGAAAAGAAGTTGGGCTTCTCAATATTAATCTTTATAGTAATTAAACTTTAAAATTAAAGTATAACAAGTTTGTACATGTATATACACGATACTAATTAAATACATACACAGTAGATGAAATACTCAAGCAGAAATCACTGGCATTAATTATTACTAGTACCACATGATCTAAAATGGCTGCTGCACTTTACCATAACTTCAAGTTTCCTTCTGTAAGGCCTTTTGAGGCTAATTAGTGTCATGTAATGTATGTAAAAAGTTGTACAAGGATTCCTCAACACCCAAGGGAAATCTATTGAAACGTCTAAAGATGTCACATGAAAAAGTATTTAGTTATGCCATAGAAGACTAACAGAAAGAATCACAGTTATCAATGCACTTTAGATGAAACCCAGTCTTCATCATCCAGTCTCAGAGTTTAGAAACAAAGATTACATATTTGCATTGCTTGTTTCCAACCTAATTGGATCAGGTCAGGAGTCTTTCAATCGAAATGATTGAGACAGACTGGTTTAGGCAATTTCAGTCATGTAGAGCCAAGGTTTAGACCAGTTTTACGAGTTTCAGTCATAAGGAAGTCTTAGGTTGATGGACACTAGTGACTGAATAAGGAAATTTCAGACAATTGTTTCAAGCGAAGTGTTGCTCTGGATTTCTGGACTGGCCGGGAGCACTACAGTCAAACTTTCAAGAAGCAGACACTTTGTGATCTCAGCTATTGTCCTTTATTCAGAGGTTGTCCTCTTAGAGGTTGTGTTGTGACCTCCCCCTGTTGCAGAGATCAGGCTTGGGTCAAGCCTTAAGCTATTGCTACTGTATAATCTATAAATACTAGGCCTAAGCATCATTGACATACTATAATAACTGTTTCATGTGTTGTTATTAATTTAATTATTACTATTAACTTTATTATTGAGTGTGTGGCTTTCCATATTTCCAGAAATGTACATTTACTGAGGTGAAATGACATGTTTAGAAGCTTCTTTGTGCTTGTAAAACTGTCAGCTGTCCGAAGTTTATACATGCACTTGCCGTGGGAAATACGATCGATTCAGATCAAAGATTATATTACAGCAAACAACAACAGACTAAACTACAGACCAAAAAGTACAGAGCATAAGCTCATTTTATACAAAAATCAAATTAAGTCATTACGTAAGTGTAATAATACTAAACATAGTAACAACAATTTAACACAAAATCTTAATTAGTTCACACATAAAATCCAAAGACTGTTACTCAGCAGTCACTGTCTATCAGTTAGTGTCATACTCTCACACTCTTCACTTGCTGGTTCATTGCGAATGCACAATCTTCTTAGTCTTTCAAATTTCTGCGAGGTCAATCCTTTTGCTAAAGTATCAGCCACCTTGTCCTCTGTATGACAATACTTTATTTTAACGGATTTTGTAGTGACTTGCTGTCTGATGCAATGATATTTTTTTAGCTCTTCCATGAAATTAAGGGTTCTTTGCCATGAAAATAGCTCATTCATTATGTCCTCAAAAACAGCAGTAGGTCCATTTTGTTTGTTCTTCATATCAGCATTGAGCTCCCTCATCCAAACAGCTTCCTGAGCAGTACTGGCTAAAGCCATATATTCTGCTTCAGCAGTTGATTGAGCTACATAGTCATGTCTTTTACTTTTCCAGCTCACTGCTGCTCCTCCAATCTGAAAAATGTAGCCAGTTGTTGATCTGAAATTGTCAATATCACACCCTTCAGTCTGCATCTGAGTATCTAACCATACTTTAAAAAAGTGGAGTTATCTCGGAAGTGTTGCAGGCGTTCCAGACGAGGTAAATGTGTTTCTTGTGCCTGTGTAAAGGCTAAGAGGAGCTGTTATACGCACAAAAAGATTCCAGCTGTTGACAATTCAATTCATACATTGCAGCATGACGATACCTCTAGCAATCTTTTATCATCTATAGGATTATTGTTATATTAGATTCAGCGAAGTCAGTTTTTTCAAATTCTGATATTATTTTTACTAACATTTTTAGACGATTCATCAATTGAATCATTATCTACGTTTCTATAAAGCCAATTATTTCTTTTAATTTTCTTAGTGCTGCTTTTATTTTATTTACGTCAACTAGGCTACGCCAGACATTATTTGATTTAGTAGGCTGTCCATTTATAATAATATGAAGTTCTGGATTAGGCAAGTGATTAGAATCTATACCAAACTCATTTAAAGTTTCCATTGTTTTTTCTAATGGAAGGGGTAAATAAAACATTGCACCTTTAAGAGCCTTCAAAGAATTATACATAGGCACTTTTAAGGTGTGTGTGCCTAGCCTAACAATTGTCTGAAAATACTTGGCCCTCTATTAACTGGCAACTTAAAGAATCCAAATTTTCCAGTTCTTTGGGTAGTGGCTCACACTTTAACCCATTGAGCACACAATGTGCTGGAACTTCATTTTTCCTAATAATTGGTTTACAATGATTACAAATATTCTTAACTTTATTTAATGCTGTAGGATCATTCTCTCTAATGTAATCTAATAGGACATTCCAAACAGCGCTATCTAAATTTTTAGCTTCAGTGGCAGTCTTTTTTCTTAAAAGCCTCTCACAGCTACAACATGCATTAACTGCCTCGTCAGACAAAGCTTTCTTAAATTCATCAATAGCATCTGAATATTGAAAATAAAGTACAGTATCTAAGTTTGGTACTTTAAATGGGTCATCTTCTTCACCATCATTTATAGCGAAATACACATTATCACATTCAGTCTCATCGGCTTCATTTTTTTAAAATCTATCAATTGTGCTATGTTGCCATCAGCAAGGGAAGAATCAATAATATGTAATGTTAAATGGGCATTTTTAGCAACATAAGTGTTTCAAAAGGCGTCTCAACAAAGGATAATGAACAGATGCATTGCGTAAAATACGCAACATGCTTTTACAATCAGTATCAATACTACTACACACAATAGGATGGCCTATCATTTCACAAACAATTTCTGAATATTTTAAATATTTTTCAACACTATTTTCATCTTTTTTAACAATTACTGTTACATTAGGATTATCAGAGAAATCACGTTCATGTACTTGATCTATTTCTTCAACATGCAGGGATCATGTGATATAATAATTAGGACAATTATCACATGCATCTAAATGCTTCCTCAATTCTTTAATGGTTGATCAAAATATCGTCTAACTTCAACAATAGAACTAATGTCACTTTCTAATAAAGGCTAGCACCTGTCTGTACAGTGCCATTTGAGGGTAGGCTTTCTCTTATTAGTATACATTCTATTACTATCAATATTGTCATCTTCAGACTCACTCTCATCATTACATTCCTCTACTTTATCAATACATGATACTTCAACAACCCCTGCTACATAACAGGTGCCATAGGTATCAACAGGGATTGCAATTGGACTGTCTAAATGGCTATCAGCATTATCATTAGGATACAAATATGCTGATTCATAAAAATAAGGCTCTCTATTCTTTGTGTGACATTGTTCACCAAATCCCTAAAGCTATTCAACTTCAATTTCCTAATGCTATTTGCTGCATGTATCAATACCCCTACTTTGTGGGATCTGTTTTTCAAAACTGATTCTAACAATATACTTGATGCAGCATTACATTTACCGTCATATATGTTTTCAAAATCTACACCTTTTATACTTGATGGCAATAAATCATCAACTACTTCAGGGCTGTAATATAATTTTTCAATAATTTTAGTTAAATAATATTCCTTTGCTTCACTATTTGGTGAAGGTAATGAGTAATTAGAACGTAATCTATACAATATTTGACCATAATTACGATCATAATAATTTTTAATTAGACGCTTCTTATTTTCTTTATTTAATGCCATTTTTAATTTATCCATTTCGTTATCGGAAAATTTATATGTCAAAATTTCTTTCGTAGCACATAATATTGCATCTCTATTTTCATAATACCATTTCAAATATTTGTCTTTGTGGGTCCGGATTTTGTTGATAGAGTTCCTTTGATTTTTTTTTGAGAGATACGATTCTTTTGATACTGATCTGTAGAGGCTTCTTTCTTTGGTTGTGGATTCTTTTGATACTGATCTCTAGAGGCTTATTTTTTGGTTGTGGATTCTTTTGATACAGATCTCTTGAGGCTTCTTTCTTTGGTTGTGGATTTTTTTGATAATGCTTTCTAGAGGCTTCTTTTTTATGGTCTGGATTGATAAAATAATTTGGTTTTGAATAGCCAGTTGATTTTAAAATTTTGCTATCCTGTACCAATTCTTTACATTTATGCAATATATGCCCTGGGTTCAAGCATGAAACTGCTTAGAATAGGCCTTTGCAGAAGAAATTTTATGCTTGTTACTGATTTTATAAGCAATTCTTGCCTTGCTTTTGACCCTATTACATTGTCTTACATAGTATGCTCTGGCGTTTGATCTATTTTTATCTATGAAATCTTCCATTTGCTTTCTCTCATCATAATTTTTTTAATTTCTTTTTTTAGTTTTATTCCCAGTTAAGTTACTCTTCCTTTTTTTACTTCCATTTGTACAATTATCACAAACAAAATCACTCCTAACATTGAAACCAGAAATAAGTAAATGTACCATAAGACCAAGTATGCAGGATCCACATTATTATCATCATAAACTCTGCTGCTACTTATTGTAAAACACTTATCTCAATTTGTTGCAGTACCTAGAATACAACGTAGTACTTCAGAAGCAGTTGACTAAATAACTTATACTGAACAGCTGTAACCTTAATTTCACTCTAAATTTAAAATGAATCTTATATTTCACAGTTAAATTAATGATTTATTTACCTACTCGTTCTTAAAAGAACCGGTGATCTCTTAATCTGAGTAGTGGGCCCTCTTTGCAAGTAACATACCCTCAACAAAGACCAAGAGAAGAACAGAGCAAACAGTCACTACACACTGCACACAGTAATGTAGCTATAGCAACATTGCGCATGCGCATTTAATTTCAAAATGGTGTCTCAAAAAGAGAGGGGTGTGATAGATCACGCCCAAATAATTACTTTTTAAACTTACAGTAAGATAATAAAAGCACTTGTCTTGTCCTTGACCCAAACTCTATGGAATGGTGTAAAAGCCATTTTAAGCTGTTCTCTAGTTTAACAAGAACATAAAAGAATTAAAAAAACAAGATGAAGTAGGATTCCGAATGACCAACAAAAATACGAAATGAAAATCCTACTCGTGACGCAAATTCAACTCTACATTGTACTTTTAATATTATTATGTAAGAATTACGGATCACCTTGCAATATAGAGTAGAATTTGCGTCACGAGTAGGATTTTCATTTCGTATTTTCATTGGTTGTTCAGAATCCTACTTCATCTTGTTTTTTTTAATTTTTTATGTTCTTGTTTGTGTTAATTTTTTTATAATATTTCATATTTTCATTGGTCGTTTGGAGTCCTACTTCGTCTTTTTTTATAAATTTTTTATGTACTTGTTTGTGTTGATTTTTAAAATAATATTTATAGCATTTCTTTAGTTGTGATTGTGATACTTGTTGATTTTACACAAACAAAAGTTTTCTTTATTATTATCATTGTTACAACATTTTGAAGCAGACAGCATTGAATAGACATGCTGAAGAAATATCAACTATCCTGATGACAAGTGAAACTAATACTAGTCTTGACACAAGTTCCTGTTCAAGAATCTGTGAGCTAAGAGTGTCAATCTTTCTAGTCTGGTCACGCCCTTTCTGCAATGAGGGAAGGGTCTGGTGACATTGCTACAGGATTTGTTGCACTGTGCAGGGAATTTTGCGCACCAATCAGATTACTGCACTCACATAGAAATAATTCAGTCACATGACCTATTCAAAATGGCTGAAAGTATAACTGTCAAACCTGCTATAGATATGATGAATACTGGCAAAGGAACAGAAAGTAACTGTAGAGGAAGTAGCAGAAGAATAAGAAGATATATCTTGTGAAACTTGGTTAAAAAGTATAAGGAATTTTGCTTTTCCTCCCGAAGATGTTGACCTTGAATTAACTAGAACTTTGATAGATTGTTTCTTGCCTATTACTACTACTGTAGCTCACCTCACTTAAGGAGGCTTACAAGTCAAGAAAGCCACAAATAGAAAGGTTATCACGTGACAGTCATGTGATTATAATACTTAATAACTAAAATAACTGCTAATTATTGCATTCCTTTCTGCAACAAATTCTGTAGCAGTGTCACCAGACCATTCCCTCCTCTCGGCGAAGGGGCAGACCCAGACTACCATCTTCTTTGCTATTCCTGTTTTTCCAGGCTGTTATCATAAGTCATGACATTAATTAGTTGTTTGTTTTTTTAATTAAAATAAAATAACACACTTGATAAAACAGTAACATGTAAAATCAATACCTTCTTTTAGCTGGAAACCTCCACTAAAGTATTGCAGTAAGTTGATTCCAAGCATAGCTTAGTAAAAAATAACTTGCCTTTTCCAGAGCTGCAGATCTGAGCATGCGTGACCACACCCACATTTTGGAGCACATGGCAAGCTTCTTTAATAAACAAAATGGCAGCATGCAGGTAAGATGGCTCGATCCAGCAGTCACAGTATCACTTTTTCCTTAATTGAAGAATGATCTGATGGGACATGGACCTGCGCATAGACTGTTGGAGTAGATTGGTGTAAGAATTATGCTTGTAGCACCAACTGATACTGAGATACACACCGACAACTGGATTGACAGGACTTCTGACTTGATAATGATGATGACGATGAAAAAAGGTGGCTGAACAAAACGGCTGGTTCGCCAATTTTTGGATTTTCTCTTAAACAAGGTCTAGAGCCACGCTAGTGGTACCAATGGAGTCCTCTGGTCAAGATAAGGTCCTCTAAGAAGTCTGGTAAGAATAGGAGCTCGTTTTCCCGGTATAGCAAGGCTGCAAAAGTCGTGGCAGCCATTTTGTTTGGGGGTGAATCCTACTTAGTAGTGCTACCGCGTTACTAATTTTGAATTGAGGCCTATTATCAAGAATTGCTCCAGCTACATTGCGGTACACTTTATAGGTACGAGGAGAATCGCTCAGTGAAGGAGAACTCATCTAAGCCATTTATAAGGCCGTACAAAGTAAGATAAAAGAGTTATGATCATTTAAAAATTAAAAATTTGGTCGCCATCTTGCAAAATCAACCTCAACCCTGCATATATGCTACCACCTATATAATATCAAGAAATTTTATCTCTTCCTGCTAGACTTGGTGGAATAGGTATTACTTATCCTAAATTAGAATGTAAAGTTCAGTTTAAAAATTTGAGTCGTGTCATGGCTCCTTTGGTTAATGATATTATTCAGAAATCAAACAATACTATTCTTTTATCCTTGATTCAATTTTAGAAAATAAAGAAAAGGTCAAAAGTAATCATTCTTTTATTAATAATCAAGTTTCTCTATTAATTCTCACCTAAACAATGGGTCTATTCTTTGTTCTCCTGAAGCTGCCAGTGAGAAAGGTGCTTCTTCATGGCTCACAGCTTTACCAATTTAGGAACATGGTTTTGCTCTTAATAAAGGAGAGTTCAATGACGTTATTTGTCTTTGTCATGGTTGGTCTTTGTCACTTCTTCCTTCTCATTGCATTTGTGGAAATAATTTGACTATAGAACATGCTCTTAATTGTACATGAGGTGGTTTGCCTTCAAGTACCCATAACGAGCTTTGTGATATTATTGCTGATTTGCTAACTGAGACTTGCGCTAATGTAATGACTGAGCCTTTTTTACAACCTCATTTTGGAGAAGCTCTAAAATATCGTTCTGCAAATGAGGATAATGCTCGTGTTATTGCTTCAGTCTCACAATTCTGGTCTTCTTGTAAGTCTCAAATTTCTGGTCTTCTCGTTAGCCCTCCTTTTTTGATGTTCTTGTTTTGAATCCTTTCTTTTCAATTTATAAAAATTGAAACTTGAAGACATGTCACACAAGAAATGAGAAAGAAAAGAGGTGTTTTGAAGAAAGAATAAGAAATGTAGAGGATCGTTCCTTTACACCTTTAGTTTTCACTACATCTGGTGGTATGAGCGATTCTGCGAATGTACTCTATAAGAAATTGGCTTCTCTTTTATCTGAAAGACAATCACAGCCTTATTCTACAACTCTAAATTGGATTAGATGTCGTCTTTCATATTTTTTAAAATATCTTCTATTGTTTGCTTCAGATGTGCTGGTTTGTCTTATCATAGACCGAATCATTCATCTTTCAACATTGATCTTGCCCTTTCTGAGGATCAAGTCTTACAGTAAATTTTTAAACTTCTATTACATAATAAAGAGTTATGGCACACACACAAATACTGACATCTATATAACATTATTATTTTTGTAATGTATTTATTGGGGCAAGCATGGGCGAGCCCCACTAAGACGAGCTGCATTTGTTTGTATGTATGTATGTAAGTCTGTGCACATAAGTATTCTGTATCTCCTCTATATATCCATGATAGCACATGCATTAGCAATGCAATAGATTCTAAATTTAAACATTTTAATTAAAAGTGGGAGTGGCCACCATTTAAGAAAATGGTGATTAACACACTGGTGGAAGTCTCTGAGCTTTCTAGCAACAAGATAAGGCAGAAACACGATTTCAAGACTTTTCCAACAGCTAGAGAAGGTCAAACATGCAGTAAAGTAACTATGAAACTCCTTTTTGTTGATATTATAGCATAAACAAGTCAAGCAGCTAAAGAAGAAGCCAAACAATTTTCACTTTCATTTTTGTGATATAGTGAAAAAATGGCTAAATTTTTGGTCATATACCTTACAATCTTGCTCCTGCAGTGTCTGCTTTCCTAGGCAGACCCAGACACATTAGAGTGACTGAAGTAACTGGTTCTAAAATGAACAGAGGTGAAGGCGATGGACTTTGAAATTTCATGCACGTACCGTATCATGCTTTAATTTTGCCAAGTTTTATTGTGGCGATTGGCTGTTTGGAAGCAGAATTGCCAATATTAAAATCACCAATAATCAAAGCACATGCTCAGTAATGCACATGTACACAAATCTCCAAATTTGAAACCACCAATTACAATTTTACTAATAAGGCACCGCCAAAATAAAGTTTTATATGGTACAAATTTTATGAAACAAAGCCTTACATTGATAAGGTTAAGAGAGCTGCCCGGAATTCTGACCACAATAAGCAACAATACTGGCTGATGCTGTCAAGAAGATTGATGAAGAAGTAAATTAAAGAAAAACTACTTTTAGCATTTATTTTAGTAGACAGTGGGCTCCACAGGACGTTAGAATAGAGCAGCAAGGATTTGAGAACAGAGTAAACGACGCTATCTTGCAAACACACTTTCACACACATTTACACCAGGAGCGCAGACATGCTGCCAATATGCCACCAGCATGGGTGAGGGTGATGATCCTTTTCTGGTAATGATACTGCATTTGTAGGTAGGCTGACCTAGCCATAGTAACATTTTGTAATGATTCTAAGTTACCTCAACACCTAGGAAGTAGTGTAATTCAGCCATGACTTTCATTTCAAATTGACTGGAGGGTTTGCTTTATCTTATTAATTTTCATCTTATCCTTTCCGGAAAGTAGGATATCATTAATATATGTGGCTATAATCAACAACTCTAATTCAAAGTTAACACGAAGACAAGGGTCACTCTTGGTCTGAGTGAATCCTATTCCTTTAAGTGGATTGTCAAGTGCTGTGTTCCAAAACCGAGGGGTTTGTTTAAGACCACACAAACTGCGTTTTAGCTTGAACACCAAATTCTCTCCTGTTTGGAAACATTCGGGTTTAGACATCCTTAACATCTCCAATTGAGTACTCTGACGTTACATTGATCTGATGCAATTGTAAGCTGTCATGGCAATAACTGACCTTTCAGACTCAAAAAGTACAACAGGGTAGCAAGCCACATCTAAGTCCTATCCTTGCATCTGAAAATACAACTAACCTAGCATTGTACCTCTCATAACAACCATCGACTCTCACTTTATGTTCGAATATCTACATACACCCAAAAGTTACTTTGTGTTGTGGTAACTCTCTATCATAGTCATGATTAGCTTCAAGAAAATCTCTTTGTCTTCAAGGTTTCTTTCCATTAGTCGTTTTCTGGACCTGTGAGCGCTTCTTTTACTGTAGTTTGCTCAGTAGGAAGGTCTGTTACAGGAGTATTAATACATGTGCTGTACAAATTGATTAGTTTTCTGACTCTTGTAGAACATTGTAAGACCAGTTCTTCGTCTTCAGTGTCTAGTTAATCTTCTACTTCGTCACCTTTTGCTCTGTTTCAGTCAGCTCCTTCTGAATGACAAGCATCACTGAATCAATCAATTTCAACTGTCAGCAAGATCTGTTGGTACCTTTCCATAGTATAGTCTAAATGTTACGTCACAACTATAGAAGGCTCTTCTTTCATCGACATTATACAAACGATAACCCTTTCTTACTATACCATAACCAAGTAAAACACACTTTTGCTCTTTCTTCCTCTGAGACATGGGAGTAGGCAAAACAATTGAATAGTTTGAGGTGATTCACCATTGATTTAACACTCATTAAGGCTTCATGAGCGGAACTGTTATTATTACCTTAGGTGGGACTTCTGTTTCTTTGGTAAACAGAAGTAATCAGAGCTTTTGCTCAAAACCTTTGAAGTAATTGGCTTCCAAGTAGCATTGCTCTAACAGCTTCCATTAGTGTCAAGTTTGACTTAACCTCTCTGCAACACCATTCTTTTCAGGTGACCTTAGAATGGTTAACTACTGCCTGATACCACATTTGTTGACATCGTTATGTCTGAAAAGAGTAAACATGTATTTGCCACTGTTGTCACTACAAAGCACCTTTAGATTCCTTCCAGTAGACCTTTCCATCGTTGACTTTCAAGCTAAAACCTTCCAAACACTTCACTGTCTTGTTTTAAAATAAAAACCAGGCTTTATTATCTGAATGTGAGGAATTATTCACCTTCACTTAGTGATTTGGAATTGATCTTTTGACACACGTGACTGTGTACTAATCCTAGTGGGTCATTAGCCCCACTTTTGAAATGGAATGCATTGTTGTCTCCCTTTCATACCTCAAATATAAAATTTATTGAGATCATCAGAGCTAAGACCATGAACTAGCCTTTCCATGGCATGTTGTTTTAGACTTGTTTCATTAAGATGAAGATATTTTTGATGTGAAACATTGACACCAAATGAGCACTTGCTGCATTTACACTCTGCCTAATACTCTTATGCAATTGATGTAATAGAGACATCCTGCACTACTAATCATTTCTGCATGTTTATGCATAATATCACAAGCTAATTCGTCAAAGGTCACAGTCTTACAAAGACCTGTTATTCTGGAGATACCAAGTAGATAACATGACATCTCAGGGACATAGTGAATATCACAAAGTGTACAGTCCAGTCCGTATACGACCCTTTCTTTTGAGTCAATGGAATTTTAATAGCACCACAGCCGGCTGACTTGATTGTCTCCTAATATGATATCTTGAGATGATTTGAAATCTGTCTCTATAATCAGTATTTGATTTACAGATGTGGTTTGTGGCTCCTGAGTCAAGAATCCAGCTGTCTGATTGACAGCAGCCAACTATGTGTGGTTATTGGATTAACACCCACACTAGGTCTGCTCTTTGCACTTCCCTATTCATCTGTGTTGTCCTTTTTCTTTGTTGTTCCTTTTTTTCTCAAGTAGCTGAAGCTCTTTGTTAGCAATGCTTTTGTACATGACCCAGCTTCTGACAGTAATGACAGCTTATTTGTTTCTGCAACTTCTTGGGTTGAGTCTTGTGATACAATCCTTTAGCGTAACTGCTAATTTCTCCATGCTCCGATCACTTTATACAACAGGCAATCAATGAAAACCTCCATAACCAATACTCTTTCATTTGCTTGTAGTGCTGTAACAAGCATGTCAAAGAACTCAAGCAAGCTACCAAGTCAGTGTACTACTTGATCTTGTTTATCAAGTGGAGCTTCTATGACAGCAAGTTCATTAAAGATCTTGGTCACCTCTTTATTGTGTTTATGTACCGACGTACCATCCTGTTGTGATAGCATATGTAGCTTGAGACGGAGTATCAGCATGTTACACCAGTTACTTTTTTGGAATTCAGACCATTACAGGATCAGTAAGCCAACAAACAAGATGAAGTAAGGACGGATCACTTGATATAACTATTGTAGGAAGGACATTGTCCTGTCTAGCTTTATATTTTGTGATAACTCATTCATCTACAATGTCATCTGGAGGAGCTTAAATTCATTCACAATGCTCCACAGTCCTTCTCTAATCAGGGCCATCTGGCAATGAAACTTCCATATGCTACAGTTGCTTCCATTGAGTTCAATTAAAAAACCTTTAGCTTCAGTTGCCATGCTGATGTGATACTTTGAGGATGGAATTGAGAAAGGCAGTTCTTGTTAGCTGAACAAGTTGATGATACAGAGTAAATGCAAGAGAGTTGAAGAGAGGCAGAGTAGAACGATTTAAGAATAAGACTAAAACAAGTAACCTCAGTATGTGCATGCATGAGAACTTATATTATGGATAACAATATTTATACACACAGTAGTAATAACCACCAAAATAAAAAACATTTACTGTAAGTAATATAGCATCTTTACAAATCAGATTGATAAGAGTTAATGTACTACTTCTTACAAACCACATCGCAACGAAGGTGAGGAATTTTATAATTTGTAATTTCAGCACAGACGAACAAACCACAATGTCTGCAAAAAAATAATGGATACTTGTAAATTTCTTAGTAAATGGTACTTGTTCTAGTGTCTAGGCAACTCTATTTGCCTTTCTTATTTCTGTCTCAGTTGCAATGGAAAGTATTGTTGTCATTTGACTTGTGTATAACAGCATTTATAAAGCAAAAAATTTAACTGTGATACTTAATATTTGTAATTTTACTTGATAGCAATGCTATTTTTTCATTATCTAATGCAGTTTAGTTTTTATTGATAGTTATATTAATTTTATATTCTTTTTAAATACACTATTTGAAAGTACATCACGGCATTAAGAGAGTAGGGTTTGTGATTTTTTGGTTTTATCTAAAGAAAAACAACAATAATTATTTATGTCTTTTATAGATCTTAGATTTTCAAAAGAATCATTATTTTGGTGAAATAATATTTTTTAACACTGCTTCTCCTACTTGTGTTCAAAACAAAGACTGGATTTAATGTGTCATGAGATGAACTGTATTTTGTAGACTATTTTTATTTCTGCAAAACTTGAAGATTTCTTGAAACATTTAACATACTATCTACAAATATTGTTAATAATTAGCTTGACTTCACAGAAATTATAATGTAATTGGGAATTCCAGTGTAAATGGAAGAGGTTTAACTAGCCACACCTATAAAAATCTGTTTTACTCGACTTCAAGTAAATATTTGATTTTGACAATTTTTGAAAGTAATGTAACAATTTACCAAACCAGGCACACATTGTAAGAACAAATTAATCATTCCTGGTCTTATATGCATTATGTACGTGAAGTACATTACTGACCAATGCACATTACTCGGGACAAGACCACTTCAAGCAATGTGTCAGACCCTTCCCTACTGTCCACCCCAATGATTAGGCTGGGGAAAGGTCTGGCTAGCAAGACTGTCTCTTAGCATGTGTTGTTCCCTTTTAGTAAGATTACTTAAGCACATTGCCCATAATATATAATTGCAATTGGCCCTCATCACTCTCAGACGCATGCCTGCTTGGTATTTTTTAAAAAAGTTATTGTATAATATAAGACGAAGTTAGACAATATAATAATCATTACAATCATGCCATACCATAACAACAGGTGAATCTGCTGAGCTCGTGACAACAACATCTGGTATTCCCTTATGATGACAATTAATCTATAAAGAAGCAACACAACAAAAAGCTCACTTGAAGCAGATCATTGTATGATGTAGCTTGTGCTTGCTCTATGCATGCTGTATTCTCTGTTGAATTATGATTTACTTAACTTTTCTACTTCATTGGCACATGTAGAATCAACAGCACTGGATGACTCAATACAATCTACTGGTGATCATTGCCTGCGTTAAGATGGTGGTGACCTGCTACTCAATGGGCTGTCAAAAAAGTGTTACTTGTAACTTGGGCTATGACCTCATCAATCACCATCTGTAGCTGCACCCTTCCCACCTCATCAACAATCTTTGGTGTCAAAATCTAAATGTGAATATACAATTACAATTAATATTAAAATCTACTTCAGCAAAGATACAAATAGTAACATTATAATGGTATACAGTACAGGTGAGTAAACGATTTTCAAGCTGCAATGCATGGTACGCACATTAATTTGTAATGTACATTTTTTGTTACTTGCAGGTCACAAATAGTGCAATGGCCATTCGACAACCAATACATCCTTATCAGACTTATAAGGACTGTTGTAAACTCTGTTGAAGTCAATGTTACTGAAAACTATTTGCCTAATTGTTGTGGCTACATGTTTTATCCATAGGCTACAAATTTATAACAGTCATGAAGCTATAATGGATTTTCAACATGCAATATTAAATGGGAGCATCACTATGGAGTGTATCTCAATACCAAGTAAAGTAGTCCCACTAAATCATTTTTACCCCTGGGCTGAGTGCATCTAAATAGAAACAGGTAATAGTTCCATAATAGAAGTTAGAAAAGCTTTTGAAAGCATGAGGCCATCTTGTACAACTGCTCAAATACTATGCTATTAGTAAGAAAAAATGACTTAAATTTAGTTTTACTACTTCGGCATTCATAAATTTTAAAGAATAAAATATAAAGAAACTCTCAAAATTGAAAAGACTGACAGACTTATCTGGCCACTCAGACCTGTTTGTGCTAACAATTTCGTGTGTAAATTGAAGTTATTGCATACAATGATTTCGCTTCCACATACGTAAACAACTACTCTATACTGCAATCATGTGAACTACTGCTGCCTTCACTTAAATTTTATTGCAGTGATAAATAATGGTACTGTCAATCAACTCAGAAAAAACTTGCAGCAGTCAATGATTTTTATAATAAACAAGTCAATTTCGCCTTTCTGGTTGTGCAAAGGTTGAGTACAGACTTTAATGTGTGGCAATATAACATTTATGAGGCCTTGATATGCTTTTATATGCTTTTCAGGGAATGGCTTGGCCTACAAAAAAACAGTACAAACTTGCTGGCCAGTCATTACCATCTCGATCAACATAGCCTACGTTCTAAGGCTCTTTGGTCTATCTTTCAAACAAAATTAATTTGTAATTTTAATTTTAGAAAAGCTAACTAGTGTTGCATGAATTAGTAGTATTGTACGATTATCGCATGAATTAGTAGTATTGTACAATTATCGCAAGAATTATAAAGTTCTCAGTCATTTTTCAGTATTCAACAATTAAACATTATATTATAGGCACCACAGTAGTTGTTCACTTAGAATTAATAGTTCAGAAGGGTTCAGTTAATTAGGTGTGGTCTGCAATGCATAACATATTCCATACTCTTTGAATCATTATTGATAATATTTAGCTGTTACTTGAAATATTAATTATATATGCAGGCGAAAATGGTCCATTTGGCAACATTGATTGCCATTAACATAGACCATAAAGAAGTAACAGTGACTTCGAATCAAAACTTTGTACATAACGTGATAACATCATGGTATAATGTTGTTATCCAAACAATGAAACTATGATAACAATTGATTTTTACACAATTATGGTTAGGCTTAAGGACATTATGCTTCACTTCCCAGCTAAATTCTTTCCAGCGTTGCTCAATATTTCATGCCAATTCTCTCACTAAATCACTCATTACTCCCACTGAATGCCATTACATTAATTTTGAAAGTCTGGTAAAGAAGTGTCAATCATCTTTACAATAATATTGAAGCATTAATGATGCTTTTGCATAAACTTGGAGGGATGGATGCTACTTAAAGACTCAACTTCACTTTCAGACCCACTGCTGCTGTTAGTCTTGGAACATTCAATATCTCTAGTTTAAGATCATCTTTTAAACATGCAGCCCTTATTCCACTTTGTAATTTCCTATAAAATTCCAGGAGTTATAAACAATAAAATTATTATACTATTTTTCTAATAATTATGCTGGCTTACTGGACACAAGCCTATTTATGGTTGTTTATCTATTGCCAACCAACACCGCCAACTGGGCCATTTGCACCTGCTTTGTCACATATATCTATCATCCATTGTGATACGATCAGCTTTAATGTACGCAATCTCAGATCTACTTTGTTGTGTCTTTGATCGTCTTTCTGTTTGCAAATTATACCTCCATATTCTTGAAGTTTCAGTTTTATATAACTCTTGGCAGGTTTGTTGCCGCTCAATTCTACTGGCTGCAATTTGTCCCTACAAGTAATTTTTCCTTTGCTTGTATCTGAACACTATCATTAAATAACGCCAAATTTCATTGCCATCTCCCTGCTGTATGGCATCACAAATTTTCATGTATGGAGACCTTGTGACAATATCTGAACAGCATACCGTTTCACTCCATCATTCTGTACTTTCTCATCAAGATCACAATATGCCAGAATGTCAACATACCCAAGACACAGATAGCTTTTTTGTGACTGTGTCAAGTACTTCCATTCGTTCTACATCAGGCTTTGTCCATAAATTATCACTTAGCTTTTTGTCCACTGGTTTGTCCGTGACATTTTTAATAAGGAAAAAATGCATGGCAGCCTCATTAATGTGACATCTAACAACAGTCACAAAGAAATCTTTGCAAGAGTTAAAGTCATCTGCTGCATTTGCAGAAATATTCCTTTTATCTATTGCATTACATAGCTGACAGTGTTCCCTTCTCTAAAATGCTTTTGCTCTTTTACATCCATGTCCAACAAAAGTGAGTATAAATTAAATACAAGCAATAAGTATAACAGCACTATAGCTTACATATTCATACTTCGAACATAATATATTGTCTTTGCGTGCCAATATTAAAAACATTAAAATTAAAAAGTAGTAGGATTGAATTGGAAAAAAAAGAAACAAGAGGGTACTTGCAAACTGGTGCGGTAAAAATTTTGCATAAATTTCAATTAGGGCCAATTGCTTCCACTACATTACAGTCCACTTCAAAGGCTCCAGGAGAATTTTCCAGTGAAAAAGAGCTCATCTAAGCCATTAATAAGGCTGTACAACATAAAATAAAAGAGTTATAAGTGCTTGAAAATCATAAAAAAGGCTGCCATCTTAAAAAACGAACCACAATCCTACTTATAGGCTACCGCCTATATAACATTTTCTGATACATATGTCACAACAATGACATCATTGAGTCTCTGCTAAGTGGTCCCAGTTTTCAAACTCTCAAAGAAGTATATCACGCCGGCATTGGGACTGGACTTATTTTTGCCATATTCAAACATGTTAGGTTCAAAATTCTCCACAAACTTTTCAATTGCAGCATTACCGCATATGACAAAAAATTTTGCCTCATTAACTGTAAAGTATAAATACTGCCTCCAACAGTCCCTTTTAAATTTACAAAAAGTCAATACTCGTGGCACAAGTGTGAATTTTGACCTGATCTCAGTTAATAGAAGATCACATTTTTTGGCAGATTACATGAATTGTTTCCCTTTACCTCAAAAACGATAGTAGGTTGATCTAGTGGTCTTATTACTGTCAAAGGATTTTCTATCCTTAAAACAAATTCTACTTGTTGTCTTATAGGTCTTGTAGCAGTAGCAGCTAATGCCATCAGCCGAATTTTGCAAGGCATGATATCAGAAGTTGAATCACAACATAAGTAACCTGCATATTTTTCCACTGATTAGGTCTTGCACTTGATCACAAATGAAAGCAGTTCAGGAGACAACAACGCTTTAGAAACATGACATCTTCCATAAATATCAAATGCAACTGGCAAAGAAGGCACTAGCTGTTTTCCATTTCCCATTGATAAGCAGTTGTTCATCGTCCAGGAAAATTAATGACACGAATGGGCCTGGCTGTAAAACGGTTTTTTAGTATTTTGGGCCAAAAGGGTAAAGACACCCACTGTACTAGCCTGAGTCTCTGCATCAGGCATAATAGTACCTCCAATGATAGTTAACCCAAGGAAAAGAGAAATTTGACACCATAAATGATTTATTTGAATAACTGGTGAGTATATACAGGAAAATAAGTTTGATTTCAAAACCAGTTCCTTCTGAATCAGTACCTTGCACTACTACAGTACGAGTACCTTCTTCTATCACGATTGAGAAAGAAACTCAGGAGATTATTGACATATCTTGTGTTAATAACAAAAATGATTCTAATGATCAAGCATGTCTTCTAAGTAGCCCTATCTTCACTAGTGAACAAGAAGCTTATTACCAGAAACAGTACAAAGAAGAATACGATCTGTTGAATCCAAGTTATGTGGCATGGCTACAATTAAATCACCCAGAAAGACCTATTTTTGTTACATCAACTAGCGCTCCATCAGATGCATCAGTATCAACTTCATCCCCCACATGATTGATAATTCTCATGAGACTTGTAGTGAAACTAGTGGGTGTGGTAGTTCAGTTTATGACTTAGTAAAGGATATTCTTGTTCTTCCGAAGCCAAAAGTCACTAAAAAGAAACGTGACAGACTCAATAGTAGAGCTGTACGTATCACTGATCACTGACATGTTAAATTAAATGAAGGAACAGGAAAAGAAGAAAGACACAAAAGGAATGCGAAAGAGAAAGAAGAAAAAAGAAACTTTAGGAACAGGAAGTGAAGAAAAACGAAACAGAAGAAACGAAAAGGCTAAGAGAAATTGAAAAGAAAGAGAAAAAAGAAAGAAAACAGAAGCCAAGATAAAAGAAAAAGAGAAGACAGGGAAAGATATAGCACTTGCTGAACTTGTTTTATCTGACGTAGAGGAAAACACAACACTATGTCTGATCTGTAATCTGTTTTACAAGAATGATGAAACTAGCCACCCTGGGGTGTGCTGTGATGGATGTGATACATGGTTCGATTTGAAATGCACATGTATAAGAAATCCACAAATGATGCCAAGAACTTACAACTGTATCAACTGCTTGTCCAAGAGAACGACTAATTATTGTGGTTAAGTTGAACGTGTAAAATATAAGATAAAGTAAATACGTCACTAAGTGCATTAGATGGATTATAATATGAGAGAAAAACATTAACATATGGCATCTTATATTTGTCTCATATATGGCAAAGTATCTCATAACTGCATTGTTTTTAGCTAATTGTTTACGTTAAATTTATAGCAAAAGGGAAGTAGAACAACTTTAGCTATTAATGTGCATAGCAAGAGTAGATAGGTATTTCATAATTTTTAACAAAGGAAGTTTAATCACTCATAAGGAAACAAAAATAATTCAAGAAACTATTAAAGGTGTCTCATAATAGCCACACCTACTCTACAGCAAAATTGTGGTAGAAATCATTTTTAATGCTTCATTTACGCCCGTGTAATGCAGAGGCGTAGCGACAATGCCCACCATCGTGGCTTCTCAAGATGATCGTGCTTTTTGCTTTCTGCACAATTCAAGGACAACAAGGAACTACGCTAGCTTAATGATAAGTTTATAATGACATGTGATGTTTAAATGTATGTAATAATTGATTTTATAGGTATACAAGTTTTTAACGGTCAGCCGACTGTCAGCAACAAGTACAGACTGTTGTAAGCTATCCTGAGGTTAGTAATTGACCTGTTCTTTTATCAAGTGTGCTTGTAAGGATACAAAATTAGGTAATAAGTATCCTGCCTACCCTTTTTTATTACACTTTTATCTTTACAGGTATAATAATGAGAATGGCTGTTACCGAAGGTGTGAAAGCTTGTTCAGTAGCAAACCAGTACAGTAAGATGTCCTTAGTAAATGTATTTGTCTTATTGTACCTTTGTTAACAAATGAATGGCAGTTTAGTACAGGAATAAATGCGTGTAAGTACATGTATGTGTGTGGTTGTAGCTAACCTTTCTTTATCACACATTGCTGTTCTTTATAGTTATACTAATGAATGCCATTTTAATACTGGTATGGCAGAGGTTACACAAGAATGGTGGTACAATGGCAAGCTATAAAGATGAGAGTAAGTATATCTATGTGTGTTGTTGTAGCTTGCCTTTGTTTATTACACTTTGTTGGTGTTTATGGTTATACACAGATGAATGGCAGTTTAGTGCAGTTTTAATTCAAGCTGCGATGGTGGTTCAATAGGAAGCTGTATAGATGCGAGTAAGTAGTTGCATGTGTGTTGTTGTAGCTTAAGTCACTTTCTTTATGTAATATAGATAGCATGGTAGACAGGCCTGTATGCATTTTAGCACAGCCGAGGCTGAGGTTGAGTGTGTTAGGACTACTTACCAAATTTCTCACTTGTGGTGTTCCAAGTGTGATTTTGGAACATGAGTCAAGCTTAGGAATGGAAGGTAGTGGACAAACTTAGTTGTTGTTATCATTAGGGCAGAAATTTCTAATTTTCTCGAAGAGGTACTACTGTCTTTCTGCAGGTAACACTTTCGGTGGTATAATGGGTGGCATGCAGGTAGGAGGACTGGAGTTGGTGTCCAAAGTATCCTTACAGCTTGTGGCTGGTCATGGCATGAATATTGGGTAGTTAAGTCTCCTACCCTCAGTGACTGTCTCAAAAGTAAAGTAATGTATCTCTTTTATATATTTCATATAATAGAAGTAAGGAGCCAGAAAGCCTTTCAGTCACAAGATGGTACTATGACCTTCCCTTCTGTTGTACCTACCATTTGAGGAAGATATACGTGAGAGAAATCATTGACTAAGTGGGCAATGTCCTCAAGGCTACCAACTAAGCCCAAAGCACCAATCAGGTGAGAATTTTGTGTCTTACAGGGAGATATGATATTGTAATTGATGCATTCATGCCATTTGATTCTCTCCAGGCCAGATATTGCATTAATGCATTTGTTTTATTCTGGCCAATACAATTATTGGCATTTAAAAAAACAGAATCAGCTTTTATGCCATGGTTTTCAATATAATGATGTAAGTAGCTGACAACTGTATTGGCCCCCTTTCCTGTCTCTGCACCTTCATGAACTAATTGACTTGTTGAGGGATTGCTTCGCAGCACACCCCAAATAGGCTACACTTCCTCGGGTCAGTAAGTAAATTGGCCCAGGTTGCAGAGGGTCACCTGCATTCTGAACCTAAATAATATAAAAAATTAACAATAACACAAGTAGACAAATAAATGAAAACACCCATGATTCTGTAACAAATGAGTCTCTACATGTAGGACAGTGACCTGCTGGGCATAACCAAAACTGAAGTGTATTTGATGAATTTCAGACACAGGCTTCTCCATTACGACATTCAACCTCTCCACTGACTCCTTCACCCTCTGCAAAACAGATTTGTAGTACTCTCTCTTTTGGAATGGTCGATGTGCTCCCTTGCTTTCTGAATCACCTGTTTATTTTAAGGGTAGTTATTATTACTATTAATTTTTTAATGAGTTTTTTTACCTCAGATTGGTTTTCAAGTGAGGTATTGGCGTTCCTCACAACAAGCCTGCTGATCTTCTTGAGTGAGATTCTCCTTGTCTGATGTCGATAGCATTAATTTTTTCCGACTAACTTATAAGAGCACATTTTTAATATTGTCAGAATGTTTTAGTGTATGCTCAAAAAGTCTTAGATGTGAATGCCATCTAATTTTGTTGGAAGAGGTATTCTGGCTGTTAGAAAATTAGAGAAATCAATAGGTTTTTTAGATAAAGCATTAATTGAGCTGATTAAGAAACAGACTAAACCCTTCCTTCTACCTTTGCAAGTGATTAAAGTTAAACACAATTCTGAGCTTCAAAAATTCTATCATAAATTTGATGATCATTTATTTTGGCATCAGTCATATTCTGAACAAGATGTAGTGTGAATAGTAATATTATGCAAAATTGGATATGGCGAATAATAATATTGGTGATTTTGTTATGACCCACTAATTGCCCATTAATTCATCGCCAATTAATCATCTTGTATGGTATTACATGTCTCTGTACCCATTACAAATGAACTGTGTACATGCACAACAATTATAGTAACAGTAATTAGATCACATTGCAACAATGAGTAATAGTAATAGTGATAGATCTACAGTGCACTACAATAGTAATAGCTAACAAGTAATAGTAACACTCTTCTGAAACTGGATACATAGATTGAAATGGAAAAATAGGTGATTCTACAAAGTATAAATAAATGAGTGCGAAATTGTTAATAGTATTGAATTATCTTGATACGTTATTATATAGGCATTAGCCTATATGCAGGGTTCAGGTTGATTTTTCAAGATGGCAGCCAAATTTAGAATTTTCAAATGATTATACCTTTTCTATCTTACCTTGTACCATAGGAAGCCTTAAAATGAAAGTGTCGTGCAGTGGTGTTTATGTGATACACCAGGGAAAGAGGGGATCCAGTGAACTTTGACCTTTTGCTAGGACAGTTTTGTCCTGAAAGGTCCACAGGTAAAAAATTAGGAAGAGTCCCCCGAAGGAATCTCCTTTCAAAAGCTTAAAATCAAGCAGAGTTTATAAGCCAGACTTTTGTATCAGGCTATTGTGGGTTTCAAATTGGAGAAAGTATGATGTAAACTTTCTGCTAGAGCAATGAATATCATTAAGAATTGCCCTTGTGTAATCTGACAAGCAGACCACGTGCAAGGCTATTAAAATGGTGTCGCAGCTTGAAAAAGTATTTTTATGATTTTTGCTACTACTGGATGATTTCTGGCAATCTTATGGCTATAGGTAAGCCGAAATTTTCATCATTATGCCTTCCAATGAGTACACAAAAAATGGAACATGGCTTCTTTGTGGTTTATCAGATATACACCTCAAATGATATTCATAATCTCTCGGGCTACACCCTCGGGATTATGAACATCATTTTCAGTGTATATCTGATAAACTACTCGAAGCCATGTTCAATCTATTACTTGTACAGCTTTATAAATGGCGTATATGAGTTCTCATTCACTGAGAGATTCTCATGGTACCTTTAAAGAGTAATGTAATGTAGCAGGAACTTCTCTGGATAAGACACAAATTCAATTGTGACGATAATTGACTAAAGGTACCTTATGGTGAATCAGAAAATTGGTCTTTATAGCCTAAAAATCCAACTTCCTGAGCTCAATTTATCATTAGTAGATGCAAGAAGTTACTATGTAACTTTTAGAAACAATAGATGTCTAACAGAGCATTCACAGATGGATATTCTTCATTATAATTATCAATTTCAAAATCCAACATGAGGTACCTTTTGTCAATTATGGTCACAAATTTCTACAAAACTCATCTGACTTTTTCTTTTTTCATGTTTTTTCTATACACCGGATAATCTCTTAAACTAGAGACTAGCTAAAGGTGACTTTCACATCATTCCTTGGAGCGTGAGTGAAGGAATTCAAAGGTACTTACCATGTTATAATTCATCCTGTATATTTATAAAACATTTGGGCATGTGATATCACCTCCCCTTGATAGTAGTCGCCATTTTGATACTTAATGCGCATGCTCAGCCTCAGAGTTGCCATAGTGACTGCACTGGGTGAATATTTCACTCTATTGTAAGTATTTCTCTCTTTCTGCACTTGTTCAGCGGTGCACAAATTAAGTGATTACCTATTTTTTGAAGAGCTAATAGAAAAATATTATCAAATAACTTAGGATATGCCCCGTAAGTGTGTACAGTTTTTTTCTAAAATGATACACAGTAGCTTACTTGTACCTCCTGCATCAAAGGTAAAAGCAATCCTCAAATCAACTGATTGAGATGAGGAAACTGACGAAGCATTAGAATGTTGTCCTTGACAGTAATCCTGATGTGATTGTACACTAGAGGCATTAGCAAAGGCAACTGCTGCTTCTGTCAATGCCTCAGAAATTGTTGAGTCTTTTTTAAGTTTCTTCGGTACACATCCTAAAAATACTGAGATATCAGGAGGTATGTTGCAGTTATAATGTAAGATAGAAACGATCATCTTTGACCAAGGACGCAATTTTGGATTGTCAAATTTGTCTCTTGCTTAGCTTTCCCATCCAAAAACACTGCTTCAGCATCTTGTTTTTCTTGATAAGTACCCTCTTTCCTTTCTTCTGTTTTCCCCTTTACTATTGCACCATAAAACAATTTCATTTCCATAAGGATGGTTTGTGTAAAGATTCTTTAAGACTTTATTTGACATCAAAATGACTTTAGAATGGTGAGGACCATCATAACATGCAACATAAAAGACATTTCCACTTGAAACTTGATCTTTACATTCCATCAACACTTTGTCCGTTATGTCTGGAACACTATTGAATTTGGTGCAAAAGTTATGTACCTCTCTGATCAAAACACTACTTTTCCTTACTGGATTGATGATTTTGACATTATACAAATGAGAAGCTGGATTAGTCCATGTAACCCAGACATTAGTACTTAAGGTTGCACATGTAGTAACCATGTTTAAAATAGCAATAAAAATTAATAATAGATCAAGTTCAGTACTAACACATAGAGGATAATAATTTGGATGCATAGGTCTTGTTAGTGTTAAGCTTACTTGAGGTCTACTGACTGGAATTTGAATTACTTTTTCTGATGAACTGTTGTGACTAGAACCACCAGCCTGACTCAGACCAGCTAAAGGTTGATGTTGGCTAATGGAGACAGCACTCAGATTATTGACTTGAAAAATGGTGCTTCTGCCATCTAAAACCTAATTGGTGTGTTGAGAAGATGTTCCGAATTGAGAAAGCTTGTAATTGGTGGTAAAGGTTGACTCCAATATTTGCTGCCGTAATTCCATTTACATTTCCACAAGCCATCTTGTCAAGTGACTATTATGTGATCTACCAGTCGGTTAGGGGTAACAAGAACTTGGGAAACCACAGTATAATAATGATAAAATGGATGCAGTTTCAAGCTTAAAATCATTTTGTTGGGCATTGCCCAACTATGCCCAATGCTGCTGCTGTCTATGCCACAAAATATAATAGAGCAAAATGGCTTCTACACAATGATGACTGTGAGGTCTTAAACTAAGTGTGAAGGGGTCACTCCAAAACCAGGAATGTGAAACAAAGAAATGAGAAATGGAAATAGAAAACGGGAAATAAGAAACAGAAATATGAAATTTTATTAATAATTAATTTTTATTATTGAGAATAATCGAACATTTTGATGATTACATGATAGCTAAGTAAGTAAATGGATAAGTGAAACAAAGTCTAAGGTTGAATGCCAAGGCAACAATGTAAGAAAATCTTTTGCATGTCATTTAAGTTTGGCTTTCATATCATGAGGTATCTGAAGCATCCCACCGTGAAAGGTTGGAAAAACCTTCGATAGGCACTTCATATGAAGGTGGTAGTGTGAGTTACTTTCTTTACCTAAGAACTGATTACCAGTGGAAAGATTTGAAATCAAATGCCTCTCTGCACGTGCTACTACTAAACCCATTGTGTCATTCTCATTCTCATAATCTTTTCTGCAAGCTTGACAGACTCTAATGTGAGACGTTTTACATTTTTCACATACGGGTTGGTAATATTAGATCCACTCGACATTGAGTGTGATGGTTACAGCTGCAAAGGGCTGGAGCTATAAATCGGAATAAATGGGGATAGTGAAACAGTAGGGTTAGTAATATTAATCACATTAGAACTGGCAGCACCACAATTAGGAGTTGTTATATTAATTGGTATTGACTGGCACATTGTAACTAATGAAAGAGAGCTGAGGGAATGAGAACTACATGTAGATGTATATGCACCATTCACTGCTACAATGGGAGATACTGAAGTAGGAGATACTGAAGTAGGAGTAACTGAAGTAGGAGTAGCAGATTCATCAATAAATGTCTAACTCACCTTGTCTCAATAGGATCATTTTTTTATGGTTTCAATTAGGAGTGCCACTCTTGTTACCTGCTCCTGCTGGCATACCTTGAAGGGCAATTGATAAAAGATTAGGCCCACTCTCCTTACTTCTGTAGTAGTGAAGAAAAACATTGTCACCATTTTCTTGTGCTACTGCTACCACAAGAGAACAAAGGTTATATCCCTTAAACATAGGGCACTTATCACACATATAGCAATTGTTACTTGCAGTAACGAGATGTGGCTGTTTTGAGGATGAACTTTCCACAAGACGAGCTTTATTGTCAGTCATCCAAGGTACAGTTATGATACTCTTTCCTTTCAAGAGATTAGCAGCTTTGTTCCATATGCTGTGGAGAGTAGTTGACTGAATGGTTTTTATACCACATTTATCTAAAGAAACATCTAAACAACTACTTTTGCGACTTGAAGAATCATTTCTAAATGCAAGTTTTCATGTAAAAACTTTCTTCATGTGTTTCTCTTCTAACTCCTTGCTCCCATACCTGAAAGAGAAATTATAATTATTATGACCATTAACGTTTGCTTAAACATGGCCTCAAAATTTTAGTGTACCTTTTTGTAGAAATAACTTTCATGGTTTAAACAATTTAAAAAGATACTGGAAATAATTTTAGTCGATTTGAGCCTTCCAAACGCAAAATAAACTAGCTATATGGCTGTTCACTATGTTAATTATAAACTATTCATTCGTCATATCGATATGTCAGTTAATCTCTAATTATTACTAGTATCATTTATTTATATTACCCCATGTCTCACCTGAAAACCAAGTACTTTCAGCAACTGCTAAATCTAAATGATCATTAGAAAACTCCCACTCTCCACAACCTATAACAGCCTTTTCAATTTCACCCACCTGACGATCAACAACATTCTTCGAGTGTTGTATCAGTATGAGCAGCTTGTTTTCTTTCCATTCCACTTCCTGTTTAATGACATGATTCACTATTGTTAGTAGAATACAGTGATGTAAAACAAGCTCGCTTCCTTAGTCCAAGAATAGCACAAATTACAATTTCACTGGCCTTGTGCTTACAGACCCAATCATAAAATGATGGATGCATTGAAAGGTTACAGCTCCTTTCCAAATTATTCCAATGTTCCTTTGCTTTGTGCAATAATTGCCAAAAAGACTGAGAGGTTTCAGAGTCGATAAGGCCTGACTCAAAAGAATTTCCAATCTGCTTACCAGATATGTCAGAAATTATTTCACCAGCAACTGCTTTTAGTTTCAATGCATGTAATTTATCTTTGATATTCCATCTCAAATGATTGGCACACCTTAAATGGACAGCATTAGTGAATACTAATATTAATGCTTTAATCAATTTGGGTTCGGCATCAGTTCCAAAGGCTTTTATGTGGACAAGATTTGGATTTAACCTTGTCAAAGTTGAGGCCAAATAATGAAATGGTCTGAACAGTTTCGTCTGATGAATTAATAATGGTCCAAGTATGACAGGGTAAGATTGAGATGTTGTTTGGACAAGTAAATTCTGAAATGAGATTGGGGTTACGTAAAAAGATCCCAAATTAAATGTTGGATCAACATTAGTAGTACTAAAATCTTCCTATGTGCAAAACCTGTCAAGATCTAACAATTGCTGATCGGTATATAACACGCACATGGGCTCTGGAGCAGCTTCTATAGAACGAATAAACTTTCGATCACCTCCATCGTTGTCCTTACACATTTGCATAACTTCCGCTAAGGCATCCTTTAAGAGTAATGATTTGCCACTGTGTTTGTTTTCATTATTCCATTTAGTGAACTATTTGAGATTGTGTAGTTGCTGACGATCGCGAGGCAGATCAGATGAAGACAATGCACCAACTACTCCTCCCTTCTATTTTCAACTTCTTGCAAAACTTTAATTGGCTGATCACTCTGTAATCCCTTCTTTAGCATAGCAATGGCATTAAGCTTTGTACGCTTAGAAGGGCCTTCATTTATTAGAGAGTTGCCATGTTTAGTAATTTCTATGGGATGTTCTGCACGATCTAACCTGTACCTAATGAAGGCAAGTGGTTGCAATTGTCCATTTTGATCTACAAAGGCAAACAGAAATAAAATACATCTAATGATGTACCTTAATAATTAAGGTAATATTGTAAGCATTATACAAGTACTACATTGACATGCTAATACTATTAATTGCTATAATTGCCCATAACAGGCATGATACACAGAATACTTCATTTTTAATAGGTTAATGGTAAATTATGAAAACAATTTCAGCAGTTGCTTACCATGAGCTGTGACAATTATTCAATTAAAATCAGGAGAATCGGTATGTCTGTAATACGTTCATGTTATTTTAAAGTGATTAGAAGTACTCCCTAACTTTGACTTGTGGTAAATCTGATTTATCGCATTTCTCTTATAAACACTAATGTCAGCAACAAGAGACCCTTTCCTTTCCCACACACCAACATCATTAGCTATTAGATCATTCGGATTGTCATGTGCCTCAATATTCACTACAAATGACACGTTAGAAAGACATTGACAGGTTACATACAGCAGATCTTTTCCTTAGATACATCTCCACAAATAAGCACGTTTCCATTTTCGCATAAGGAAAATCCGTCTTTTCTGTTGTCATATATAGGAAGACGTTTATATCCGTTGTAAAATAAAATAGAACTAAAGTAAAATGCATCAATAATAACAATAATAAAATATAAAATAGAGTTAGAAGTATATTCATAATTAGCTTCACTAAGCATTAGTGGATTATGATTTACCAGTTATTATTATTACGAAAGGGAATTACAACAATTTTGAGGACCAAAGCTGATATTTACCTTGAACCAACATCATCTTCAAGCAAAAGTACATCATCAGTCGGGCTAGTAGTCACTGTATTCCTATCATAATAAAGTGTTCATTGATTTACATTACGAACAAAAATCACACCTTGCAATATCTTCTTTATCCTCTTCGCTGCTATCACAATCATTCAGCTCTTTTAAAGACTCGTCTTCACTTTCAGAAAGAGTCAAATCAATAAAATCGAAGCTACAATTCTCCTCTGCCATCACTTCTTCAATGTGCTACACTAGAATATTTCCGTAAAATACTGGACTTTTCCCATTTCTTTTTGTTTCCTATTTCCGTTTTCATTTCTTCATTTCCCATTCCTGGTTTTGGAGTGACCCAGTGTGAAGGTTGTCAGGCAAAAAAGAAAAGTTATCCTCCATTCGCAAAAATTGAGACACCATCAGTGGCATACAAAATTTGGTGTATAAAGTATCTTACAGTCTAGTACATAAACAGATGACTTTACCTGTGCATTCTGTAAGTCTTAAAACGAATTAAAATGCAGCCCTTGCTTGTTCAGCTTGCTGCATTAATATGTCACATGTCACTGTACATGTTGTTCCAGTTTACTGCATCCATATTTTTGATGTTATTGCCTATTGTGGAGAAAGTACTATGTCAAGTGCCTGAAAATGTGAAACATTGTGGTCATCCAGTCAGTCTTTAAGATGCTAAAGAATAATGTTCTCACCATTAGGTACCAGAGCATGTTGTGTTTGAATAGGTGATTCAGGTACCACTTGCTGCAGCACCCACCAATCCTAAGAGGAGAGTCACATGAATGATCCATCATCAAGGAGACTTAACTTTGATCCTGCCTACAATAGGAAATGTAAACAATAATAACAATAATAAATGCTTGCATTATTTATATTTTGTTTCAGCCACTATGTCTAATAAAAATCTGTCATTCCAAAACACGTATTAATGAATCTTCACTATTTACGAAATAGAGATGGTCTGAGCAGCTAACAAAATATAAGGGAGATATTACGCATAAGTGATAGTGAGGAGCAAGTGACAAAGAAAGTACTAGCAGAAAAAAGGGAGGTATTATAATGTGACAATAATGTTACAATCGCTGTACCCACGGAGCTAGGGCTTGATCTTAAATCAGATTAATGTCTGCCATGGATGAAATGACGAGTAATGCGAAGGCTCATGTACAGTATATCTATCATTTTTATTATGTCACAATACTAAACTACAATAGGTGGATGAAGTCTTGGGGAGTTTCCATTGCCAGTGAGAAGAAGCAGCGTACCACCTTGAAAGCTCACCTGTCAGAAACGGACATCAATGGGGAGTCTGTTTTTTAAGTTATAAAGTATAAAGTGAAGGAATGCAGCTACAATCAGTGTTACTAGCTTTTAAAACTTAATTTTATAATGAGCACACTATGTCACCTGCTAGAAAAAAAAAGTTAACACTATACTACATATTTAATAATGTAATGCAGATTAGGACAGTCGACATGGCACAATGGCCTTACACCACCAACTGAGGTATAGTTCAAAGTAGGTGATAAAGGTCGCACATCATTTTAAGCTTCTTTACAATAGTTAACACGGAAGAGCCCCATTCCATACGAAATACCGCATTTGCTCGAGTAAAAGCAGTGGCGTCTATTTCATATTTCCATCTATAGGAAGGAGGCCACCATATGAGGGTGGCCATTGTTCAAAATTAATTGCGTTGTCATTATCATTATTATTAATTTTTACCAGAAATATTGTTATTAAGCAAAAAGGTACTTATATCATCATCACTATGACTCACTACATTTTATTCAAGTTCATCTTTCTGTTCCACGTCTGCAAAAAGGTCACTCATCTTTTACCTCCAACTGTAGAATTTTAGATGTTTCCTCTTCAATGAGTGTCTTTGCATCATGAGCTATTCCTCCTTCTTAAATAATACTGCTGCTCTCATGACAATCAATGTTAACTAAAAGACCACAGACTCTAAATTACTTTTTAACCATATCTTTATATACAACACTCCATGCCTAATTGACCCACTATGCAGCTTGATGCTTTGATGGAGCGCATACATAACCAGCAGTTGTGTATCATTTCTCTTCAGTAGCCATGCTCTCATCATGAAGAGCCATGTAGGCTTTTATTCCAGGAGAAATCTGCTGGTTGCAAGTACAAGGTGAGTCCTCCAGGAATGAGCCTGACATCACTTCTGCAACCAGTCTTCACTAACTACTTGTCACTCTCAGTCATGTAACACTTATCAGCATCCCATACTAATAGTCATCACTGGAATCCAAGTTTGCCCCATACCCTGTTCACCCAGTCCTTTGTCAAGTCTTCAATCACACACTCATTCTTACTGAGTGCAACACCCATTCTTACTGAGTACAACAACCACACCTTGGACTTGTTTAATTTCACGGATCGGTGGGACACCTTTAAAGAAGACACGGTTTTAGATCAGCCATAACAGACGAAACGACAGTGAAGCATGTTTTTTCATGACAGTTGTTTGCACTGGTACCAATCTTGAACCACCACTGGCAATGGTAATATCTCCAGGCATTTTTAGCCACACTGGGGTCTCGTCCATATTATCAACAATAGAGAGTGGATAACAATGTCTGAGCATGAGCACAATTGTAGATAACTAAATGAGCAACTTTTAGTATCAAATCTGGTGAAAGGCGCTGACTAAGAGTGGTTCCATGTCTAAGTGTGAACTTGTTATGTTTGAGAAATCTTTCATGTCATCCTCTGCTAGCAGAAAATATTACTTCTGCTTCACTTGACTGATAGAGTTGCACAGCCTTTCTGATGTTACTGGATCTGGTCACACGAATGTTCTCACTCAAACACTCAATCCAGTCTTGTAGTGGGTCCCTATATCTGGTAGTAAAGATTTCCTCCCAGCACCTTCTAACCTTTTTTTAGAAGGTAACTTCTCAAAATGTAGCATCCACTGTGTTACTCTTTTCTCATTACTACAATAATTGTTGCTGATTCTCTGTTGGATTTTCTTTCAGCATATTCCACAACTTTTGACTAAAAGCTAGCTTCATATGATCTCTTCTTATTGGTAATACTAGTCTCACTGTGCGGTTCAGCCATTCTTTTTTTAGCCAAATGAGAGCGATGAAGCATAGCAGAAGACACATTTTGTAGGAAAAGCAACCAGACACAGACAAATTTGTCATCTGGGCACTTAGAACATTCATTTGTTAAATTTTAACATTTGGGCTGCGAATTTGGCTACATTAAATTTTTCAAATAGAAACAATTCAAAGTTGATATGAAATGGAATGCTCCAAAGTACAATTCATAAAATTATTAGTGCTACTTTTTTTTACCAATTCCAGTTGTAGAAACGTATGACTGAATCACATGGTCATTACATGGGATGCATTTCAACATTACAGTAGATAATACAAATAAAACTTTTAACTTTCAACATAGTATTATAGTCTGAAAAGTGTCAATTATACAATAGTACCTTGTTGCTGGAAAAATCTGAGTGTCATTAGAGATCACCATGTGTATAAGTGTCTTTGGGCAGCAGAGATACTGTCTGCTAAAAGGGAAGAGGACAACAGTTTTGATGAACACTCTATTGCCATTTTAAAAGATGGCTTGATAGTCGAATACTTGCCCAAGGAGTTCTCATGAGTTGCTTTTTTCAGTGAGGTCAGATAGAAACTCAAAGTAATGTGAAAAGGACAGTTGGAAAGGGTCTAGAAGTGCTATCTGTGTATACCTTTACTAGAATTAAAAAATTAATTGAGAAATTGAAGCAAGTACTGAACTCCGACGAGGTGACAATTTCACTCATTCATTAATTAATTACCATTTAATAATTAGTTATTAATAATAAATAACATATGCGGCATCTCTTAGAAGGCGGCAGTAATTTCCTCTACTACTTCTGCCATGGGAGGCATTTATTTCAGGATGGCTTCTAGCTTTCACTGGAGGAAACACGATAGCTGTGTCTTAGCAGTATTTGCAGGGTCTGCAACTTGCAAATTTGTTTAAGATTTCAAAAGCATGTGTCACAAATTTAAAAAAGTAATAAGAAGTGAGTTACAGGCTTATATGTGTGTATTACTTATAGGTGTAACTTACATGTTATTTGTCAGAAACTATCAAATCCACCTCTTTGTATAAGGTGATTATGAGTCATATCTACTGAAAATCTGGAGCCTCTTACAAGTATCAAATTTCAGTTTTAGACATAACTTGAAGTTCTTTTACTAGGCCTCCTAGGTTGTCTTCGGTGAACTATTACATCAGACCAGTTGATAGTACCAAAAGCATCATGCTAAGCAGTCACTGTGAGAACACTGGACTATCTGATAGAGAAATACAGTGCATTTTAGCTGATGGTGAAAATCTGAAGAAAGCAAAATTTCCCTGTACTGTAATTGGAGAAACACTATTCCACATACTATTAACTAAAGTAATGAGTGAAAATTCTACATTTACTTTATATACATGTACTTATTGTAAGTCTGTCCTCATGTTGCACTGGGCATCTTTCAGCACTTCTATACAATCTTAAAGGATGACTGCCACAAGTTAGACCTACGGCGGTCATATCAGTCTGGCCAACTTCTTCCACCACGACTGATCAGTACCTTGTGGCCAAAGTAAAAGTAGCATTCATTAATGCCTGTTTTATTATTATTATTATTATGATTATTATTAATAAACTTACAATACATACAACAAAGTATGACAAAATAAGAAAAAAAAGTTGTATAGAAGGCAAACCCTGTAGCAGGACTGGCCATGTAAAATAACATAGCAAATAATAATAAGGGTACGTAAATAAGTATATAAACAGAAAAAAGTCAGACACCATGTAAACAAAGACAACAAAAATGAAATGAACAATTGAAAAAAATCAGTTATTTACCAAATAATCAGTAAAAAGTGTATTGTAACATAGGCTACTTGATTATTAAAAAAAATTTGAAACAGTATGAAGGGATTAAATTGTTTACTGTAAAAAGCCAATGTAACACACTTCAATATCCTGCAATCAAAGAAACATCCATCTACCTTCATATAAACTTTATTTTCTCTATAAGCATTTAAATTACATTACTAATTTCAATTTTTTAATTGTATATAAACAAAAAATGATAAATGTGTTACAGTTCGTGTTGTGTAGTATCGCACAGTACATCTGAATGAAATTTTTGAAAGTTTAAGGTATAATCTACTCGATACATTTTGCGTTTGTCTTAAATAACATTTTAAAGTGAACAAAAAGCTGTACAAGTTCTATTGTTTTTAAATTTGCTGTTTTTAGATATATAGTTTACATTTAAAATATTTCTAATAAATATTGCTGCATAACTGTACGAACTTGTTCAAGTACCTAGGTAATTGTATCTCCCTTTTCTCATTCCAGACACAGTTGCAATGGAAGTTAAGGCTCTCATTGGCCTATGCACAGCAGCATATTTAAAGCATTGATTTCAACCAATAAGCAACTGGGAATATTGCCATTACTCATTTCATGAGATAGCGATGCTATTTTTGTTATTTGATGTAGTTTTGTTTTTCTTAATATTTTTTATTGATTATATATTATTTTTACAAAAACTGTATGCAAGTCACAGAATTAATGTTACAATTCCTATTGCGCTTAAAAATATAGTTACAATGTCAATGAGAATCATTAACAATGCTATGAATATAGTGTATCGTGCTTATGAATAATATTATCATGTGATTGGAAGTGAGAAACGGGAAGTATGGCTATATTGACTACTTTTGGTGGTTAAAAGGTAGGTGTGGCATTTCGCTATACATGATAATGGCCATCTGTCTTATTTCCTTCTTTGTGAGCTGCTCCAATTTCATATAAACATTAAGGATTTATTTAGGCATCTACAGTCAGAGTTTCAGTTGCAGTAATAGGAATACAAGTTTGTAATACAACAGCAAATTTTGCTGATACATTATTTAATGTTTTGCAATACATTTTTGCTGTAGGTTTGTGTGATCACTAAGTGTTGATGACTAAGCTTTCTGATTTGCCACCATCCAGTTTACAACAAAAGTCGCGTTATTTTACAACTACAGAGCTTGATTGAGCCTCACACTTCCACTTCAGTCATACTTTCAGTTGCCACTGCCATGGAGTCTCCTGAGCATCTTAGCTTCACTCCGCTCAGTCGAAACAAGCTGTTTCTGTACTGTGCAATGTTTACAAACATAGTGTGCATGTGAAGAGATAACCAGTTTGCTAAGCTCTGGCATGATTGCCTCTTGTAACAATTTTAAGAACGCTAAGCTAATTGCACAAGATGTGTCACTAGAATTATGCTCATCAGAAATGACAAGTTTTGTGTTAGATGCTATCAACTTCTTGCCAAGAATTGCATGCTTATATGTATAGTACTGTACTGCTGAACAATAATCAAAGGTTTGTGTTCAATACCTTGCTACATCTTTTACTTGAGGAAATTCAGATTGCAGCAAACTCTTCAACTAAAATTGTATACATTATTTCTTTGTCAGTTAAATGCATAACAAATTGTAAATGTAATTTTATTAATATTCAATATTACTTTTCCTGAGAAACAATTTCATGTTCTAAGGCTTTTTAAAAATACCAACAAAGAACACTAAATTTTTTTAGCTTTATGTCCCCTTTTTTGCTGCAATAGATGGAAAGCAACTGCTTCACTACAGTTTGTTTTTCGCCTCGTCGCGTCATAATTTATTAAATTTATTTCTTCCTTCACGTCATCCATATTTACACAAGATATAATACAAACTTTCCTATGAAATTAATTATGATAGATGTATGATTGGTATTTGAAATATCAGCTTTTATTACCTCTCCTATCTAGAAGAAAGTTCAGCTATCACACACATTTCATGTTGCTAGACAGGGCTAAATGTCTGTTAAAGGATTGCTATACTTTAGTCTAAATATCTTTTACAAATAAAATGTATGGGAGTCATTAAGTACCACACTTTGTGAAATGTGAATGATAGTTACAGCATTACAACTAGATATTACAATAATGATTGCTTCAACAAAGAAAATGATTAATATTGATTACGATACACAGTGTATATATGTATATATTTCAATAGTTAAAAATGAATGAAAAATGAACATAATTGATATCATTGAATCCACAGTATACCTATCAGCTGTTAGTAGCCCAACTAGCAATATCTGTCATTGTTCTGTCTGATATTCGGCCGTGAAAAACTCTTTGTTTCATTTGCCTTGTAGCTTGCTCAGACTTTCGTTCGAGTAATGCGTCATTTAGTTTGGAAGACAGCATTAAAACGGATGTTATTTGAACTTATATTGATTGTCCATCTTTGCATGCACTTTCATCACTTAAAATCACCTAACTCACTATAACCTTTTCCCACTTTCTTCTGTCGCTCTCACAAAAGGACATTCTTCTAAACTGTGACAGTCATTAATTTAACCACTGCTATAAAAAATGTCATTAGCTCCAAGGCACTAAATGCTACCTTTACCCTTGCATGTCTTTCTTGCTGCCTCTGTTGAATTTTCTTCTATCTAGCTTTCCATTTCTCTCAAACCTCTCTTCTTGGCATAGTGATTTGTAGTATGTATCAGCAGCTGCTGTAAAATAACATGTCGTACTGCAAATAAGGCTAGTTGTACCACATATATCACTGCATTAAAACATTCATTACTCCCATGAACATGTCTTAGTTATGTATCAACTACTGCTTTAATAACAGAGTCCTGAAAGGATGTCCTATGTATTAATGCATAATGGATAGCACACACAACTACATGTCATACTTTGGGAATGGGTCAAAACCAGAGAAATCATTTTAGAATCAAGGAGGGCATTATATGTTTATCTTGCTTCTACCAACCATTAAATTAGATGATTATCTACATGTATATGCCATACAAAAAAACCCTGACAAAGGTTGAAATTTTTCTTCTTGGCATTTCTAAAGATACACTTAATGAAGAGCAAGGTGATGTTAATTTGGTTTCCATTTCTTTTAGTTGAGATTTCGTCTTGTCGAGGCACTCAATTAGTGTAGCAAGTTGCAATAAAATTTCATTTAGTACCCTATGTTTCGTGTTGGATGTATTATCAGAGATTAACAGGATCTCCTAACAAATTGACTATCTTCCCTTCTAAAAGTGGTACTATGTGGTTTGCTTGATAATCTCCTTGAAAGGTTTGATTGCTTTTGGCCTTAGCTGAACCAGCAGTGATATTTGGCATCACAAAAATCCTTTCTCCTCTGCTCACACGATCACCTGACGCAAGGGTACTACAGAATTGCTGCAGCCATCCTTCACTACCCTAAGCTGCTGATTATGAAGAGGAATATGTTCGGGATGTTTGTCTGGAGTGTCAGAACACACTCAGACACTCCTCCACAGTCAACCTCAGATAATTCACAATTTGTGGTTGAATCATAGTATTATTCATTTTCATCCTCGTGATTAGTGACATTATCCACCTCTCTAGTAACTTGATTTTGTGACATCTTGCATCTCTTTGATTTACTAATGTCTCACAGCCACCACTTAAACTTAAGTTTAACTAACGTTTTTGTCCTTATTGCGCTGAAGTTGTTGCTTACAATACTTAAAGGCACATACAAGGCTGTACTACAATGCTGAGACTGGCCAATGGCATGCCAAATGAATTTCCCAAACTAACAGATGATATTTTAGCAGTGTTTGACTATGTGGACTCTGACATTGAGGAACCTTCTCATTATTCTTTTGACACATCACCTGAATCAGACAAGGATAAATATTTAAGTTTTGCAGCTAAGGGAATAATACCAGAACTATACTTGATTATAGTTGCAGCGATGTTAGCAGGAACCAAGGTAAATGAGCTAAGCAATTTGTTTCCTAGAAAAGTAAATTATAGATGCTATTATCAATGCTAAAAGACTTACTTATCAAGTGCATTAAATAATTATATCACTTAAAATTTTCCTTATGATACAGATGATGATGGTGACAGAGTCAAAGTATGGAATGATCTTGACGATATTGATCATTAGTCGAGATGAATCACCCCCTTTGCATTTAGATCCTGTTTCCCAGGCATCTAGCAATCTTGCTTACGTTTAGTTACTTTGTTAATAGCTTTTTTGTCACTACAATTGTAATTTCATTTGTCTGACAAATTGTGACCATAAATGACAAAAGGTACCTTATGGCGGATAGGAAAATTGGTCTTTGCAGCCTGAAAAATGCAACTTCCTGAGCTCTATTTATCATAAAATTTCTTCAGAAGATGTAAAAAGTTATTATATAACTTTTAAAAACAATATTTGTCTAACAGAGCACTCACAGGTTGATATTTTTCATTATAATGATGAATTTAAAAATCCGCCATAAGGTACCTTTTGTCAATTATGGTCACAATTTTTGAAAATATTATCTGTTGTTCTGGCTCGGTTTTGTTCACCATATTCTGTAGCCACAAATTTTCCAAGAACACTATAGAGTCAAAAAGTTTACACAAGAGTAACATAACCATTGTTTGATAGATATTGTCTTTGCTAAGTTGTTGTAGTATTCTGCTTGCTTTGAAGAAAGTGGATAGCATAAAAAGCCTGCGAGATTTTGAAATTTATCACATTTTAGTATGTATACACTTGTGTGATGCATCTTTGTTGAAGACAGTTGAATTTGCTTTAGGCAAGAAATTTTTTACCCATTTATGACATTGTTATATTGATTTAGAGATATCATTTCAAAATCTATTGATGGATGATAATTTGTGAAATCATTGGAAAAACAGAGAAAGTGAAATAGAACAGGAAGGTTAACGTGATGTGTATGATGGACTTGTCTGGATGAGCTCTGCTGGTGGGACAAATGATTTTTCTGTATTGAATGATAATTCATATGCCTGTATGATTAAAATTTATAGGTTTCAACATTATCAGCACCTGGCATATTCAGTTGGTGCAATTTATTTGACAATTCTTAATCTCCCTCGTCAAAAGCGATACAAAATTCAAAATAATTTGTCTTATTGGAATTATTCCAGACCTAATGAGACAGAACAAGCTGTTACCTTATTCATCAATCCTTTGATTTTGGAACCATAAGTTATTGTGGGATGGTGTGGAAGTCAATGTGTTATAATGGATGTAATTTCCGGAATGAATGGTACATTGTGCTCTTGCTGCTCCTGTGATATCCCTAAAGGACACAAATTGTGCAGATTTTAGGACATAGTGCCTCTTTAGGGTGTTAAGAATGTTTAAAGTATTGTTTATCCTCTAGTAACAATAGATTGGATTATTCTGGATTTGACAGAGCCTCCTGGATTTGTCCCACTAATGACTTGCATAAACAGAATGTTAGCCAACTATTGTCATGTAAGAATTAAACAGAGTTGTAAAAAAAGAATCAAAACTTGGCTGTCGATACTCTTCCGTATTTGACCTACCTTACCTCAATCTTCCCACTATGTTAGTTATTGACTCTATGCACAATGTAGTTTTAGAAGTAGCCAAACATTTTGTAACCACATTTGTATGGAAAAGAATTTTTTAGATATGTTCTAAACACTATATTTGAAGGAATTAAGAGAACAGAGTCACTAATGGTCAAAAATAGAGCAGTTGTAGTCATTTGTGAGAAACAAAAAAGTAAAAAGTCTGGTGATACAAAACATATCTCAATTTGCAGCCTCCAAACAGCTCAAGAAAATACGATATACAACCTACAATGTAAAGACATGACATTATGAATGCATTTATTCATTATACATGTACTTTCATCATTCCCATTTCTGATTTCAATACATTCACCAGTATTTGTAAGCCTCTCTTCTCCCATTATTGCATTTTAAACTGCTCAAATTTCACCTGCAAGTGTAAAATCAATCTGTAACTTTGAGGCAGGTGTAGATGATCCAATAAGCTTTGTTGCAGAATCAGCAGCTACAGGCATTTTAAGTGCCATATCTATTGATGCTCTTTATGATTTAGTTCCTGTCATTCATAACTGCCTATTTAAGAATAAAAAGAAACTGTAATAAAAATGCTTTTCCTTTTGACAGCTGTCCATGATGATGCTTGTGTATCTGAGTGGATGGTTCACCAAAAAAAGACAAGTAAGCATTTGATTGACATAACTCTATCAAACCATTGCGAGCCCTATTATTTAAACACAATCGAAATAAATACTTAATTGCTGTTGCTAACCAACGATTTCCACTTAAGATAGCCCCACTATTTTAATGACTCACTGAAACAAGCTGCAATATCGTGGCTAGGAGCTTGTCTATTATATAGGCGGTAGCCTATAAGTAGGATTGAGGTTGGTTTTTCAAGATGGCGGCCGTTTTTATGATTTTCAAACACTCACAACTCTTTTATCTTACGTTGCACAGCCTTATAAATGATCTCTCCTTCACTGAGCGATTCTCCTAATACCTTTAAAGTGGACTGTAATGTAGCTGGAGCTTTTTTGGAGAATAGGCAAAAATTCAAATTTCTGCAAAATTCTTCAGACTTTTTCTTCTTTCAACTTCTTCTATCGCCACGATAATCTTTTGAACCAGAGAACTGCTCCAGTTGGCTTTTACATCATTCCTTTGTGCTTGGGTCAAGGACCACAAAGGTGGCTTCAAAAAGAAGCGAGGAGAGAACAAAATGGAAGTCAAAATTCAGCTGCAGACACCGCGTGGGTTTGTGGTTTGACGCCATTTTAATTTATGCGCACGTGATTAGCATGAATATGATTAACCTAACCACAGAATCAAAACAGAATGTAATTTATAAATTTAAGAAAAAAGAATGGCAACAAGTAAATAAAAAACATTAAAAATGGAAAAGTAGTAGGA
>NW_003546388.1:104349-113635 GCF_000090795.2 Amphimedon queenslandica | reverse complement strand
ATGATTACACTGCTTTTGGGTAATATTCTTTATGCAGTGGTGTAGGATTTTTATCACACCAGTTTGCAAGTCCCTTCTTGTTTCTTTACTTTTTCCCAATTCAATCCTACTACTTTTCCATTTTTAATGTTTTTTATTTACTTGTTTGACAATATATTTCCAGTCCAACCAATTCAATTAATTGATTCGCACATATAATAAAAATTACAACGTAAAAATGCTAATAATTATTGTACCATTCTGTATTTTAAGCTGATGGTGGACTAAATGGAATAATTTTTTCAGGAAGATGTAAGATTAAATGCAATTTAGCCTTTCCCATACAACTTGGGTAAGCATCTTTTACAGCAGTCACAAAACCAATTGTTATAGCATAGGCGGCTGCAGGCCTAGGCATTAGGGGTCATTGCCTAGGTTAAAAATTAGACCGGAAGCAGAAACAATGCTATTTAACCCTTTTACCACACCCCTTTAATTAGAAATGCCTAGGCTGAGTTGGACTTCTGCAGCCGCCAAAGTGTTATAGACTTATAATAGCTCAGTTTTGAAACCTCAACAGCATCAATATAGACAACTGTAAAAACCTTAAAACAGAATTAATTTAATTTAATCTAAAATTAGGTGAGATAGAGCCGGGCAGCCATTTCACTTTCAGTATGGTAGAGTCCAATTAATGGTAGTACTAGCTGAGCAAAAGCTTTAAAATCTCTGCCTAGCAGAGAGCTAACATACCTGAAGACACTAAAGCCATAATTGAGAAACAAGATTATGTATACTTAAGAATATTACTCTGTAATTTTTTCTAAATCCTGAATATGGAAACGATTTTTTCTTGCGAGAATTTCATCCCTCTGCCTTGAAGTTAACTTATCAATGACAACCCTCAGCATGTACTTGTATGGACCCAACAGAATTGTGTGACGGCACTATATAGCAGTACATCCAAAACATATCAAGCAACAATTAACTCACTGAGGTCAATATCTAGTTCAAGAAGTGGGTTCAGCTTGCCCACTAGATCAATTGATGTTTCAATTAATTCGATTTCTTTTTTCTCAGTTTTTTTCAGTAACTTTAATTGTAAGTCACTTGTTCAACACTGGTGGACAGGGTTAATAATTACTTAATTTACCACGTTGGCAGTAGTTTGCAATGTTGAGATAGCAGCTACATACAGTTGCTTAAACATGAAAATAGCTAACAAAATTGACAAATGCATCTTGTTATTGGACAAAGGGACACTTAAAGTATTTGTACCATTTCAAACATTGTTCCACAAGTCACCATTTAGTGATAATGCAGTAATGTAGCTTAGAAATTTTATCAGAAATGTAAAGCAGCAATAATGAACAGTAATTTTTATATGACACAATAGGGCTAGAGTACATACAATGTCCACCTTTGAATGAGAGCTTTCCTTATTTCACAAGTAATAAAAATAAGCAAGAAAGAGAGCCTACTATCACTACCTCGAGGCCACGCCCACTTTTTCCATTGCTTTGCATGGTGAAAAATAGTCTGTGCCCACCCCTTTGCTGAGTGAGAAAAGGGTCTGGTGACACTGTTACAGAATTTTTTGCAACTTTTTCCATGTGTGCATTGATGCAAAACGCGTGATAGCATGACAGTCTCGAGATAATACGTCCAAAAATTACGTTTTGGCACGTGCTTACAAGCTTGGCGATGACTGAATGTCTGGTGTGTCAGAAACACATGCAAAGAGTGCTTCAGAAGTGCCATGAAGAGCCTCTATTGACAGACATTTTGTTGCAAAATGGTAACGGAAATAAAGATCTGGGAAGATTTTGAGATGTATCCATTGGCTTGTAGGTCAGGATGTCATCCATGATGAAAAAGTGCAGCGAGGGTTACAAAAGACTTAATAAACTGTGAAGAGCAAATTGAAAGAGATATTGGGCAGTTTTTCAAGAGACAGGGTTAATTGTTCGTTCTTTGTTGATGCTTCACCTTCAGTAACTTCACTGTCTACACCCGGTAGCAACAGTTCTGCTCCAAGTAGGTTGCCATTTTCTATGATAACTCCATTGCGAACTACATGTAGGTCAATTAATGAACCTAGTGTAAAAGAGAGTCCATCAGTTTTTGTAAGTTTCATTTGTCATGTACTGAATTATATAGTTTAATATTCATTCACTTACTGTACAGGTAGTCCTCAAGAAGAAGCAGAACCATTAAGCCTAATGTGTCAAAAAATGTTTCAGCCAGATCTGTTGGACGACACTGTAGAAAGTCAACTGTGAACATAGTCAAATGGGAATTATCACATCCTCCTATGGATTGAAAATGCTACTGTTGTTGGTAATTGATTGTCCAGAAGAAGTCTGTTCTTTCATACAAGATAGGATTACCTGTCATATGCCAGATAGTCATACGTCTCCTGAGTTAAATTTTTGGTAACAAAATACCAAATGCACAAGTGCAGCAAATACTGCAAGCGAAATATTAAAGTCGGCAAAACCTATGTATCTACATGCCAATTTGATGTTCCTAGACCAGTACAAGATAGTAATTGCATCAATGATGTTGAAAATAGCTTGAAATCATGCAATATAATATATTATCTCAAACAAAATGAAAAAGAAGTTCGAGTCAACTACAATCCTTTACAATTGAAATTGTGGCATGCAAATATCGACTTGCAATACATAGCAGAGAGGAGTCTTTCCTTAACAGAGTATGTAACTGGATATCTCACTAAAGCAGAAAAGAGTCATGCACAGGCCTTATGGGATGATGTCAGCAGCTGTGACAACATATACAGCTGGCTTTGGAAAATCGGCCAAAACATTACTTTGAGCCAAAGAAGTAGGACTATAAGAACTTAGCGATCTTCTCGGTGAAAGTTTATACATGAAATCAGTAACTGTACAGTACGTTAATGTGTACTTGTCTCATAAGAGGAGCAGAAAAATAAAAACTATTCATATTTAACTAAAATGGATATAATTGAAGACCTTTATTCTACAAGACTGAATAACATGGAAGATGTATCTCTTTATGAATTTGTTGCTAATTACAAATTTGATAAAATAGGAGAAAATGGAGAAAGAAAATGGAGAAAGAAAATACAAACTTCGATCAAAGCCAGTCCTTCCAAACCATAGGAAATTTAATCCTATGCAAGAATTGGAAAGAGATGATTTTTATTACTCACTAATATTATAATTTGTGCCTTTTAGAGATGAGAGCACACTGGTAATGGAAGGAGAAACAATGGAAGAAGTTTTTAGGTGTCACAGAGAAGCATCTATACGTGGCATTGAAAATCATTTCAACAAACTACAAAAATTATTAGAAGCTGAACGTAATTGAAAGAAAATAGTCGATGCAAGAAATAAAGTCAGTTTTACTGAAGAACTTCCTGATAACAAGGAAGATGATAAGCCTCAATTTTTGGGTGAAATAATGGAAGCAGTAGCTGATATTGCTGACATGCATATAAATGTACCTAATTTAACATTATAGCAAAGAGAGGCAATGCTTAATGTAGATCAAAAAAGAATTTTTGATAAAATTAAGAGTCATCTTATAAGTCAAAAAGAACGTGAAGTCTTATTAGAGAATGAGTCTCCAAGACTTAGATTAGATAATATCAAACCGCTAAGGATGTTTATTAGTGGTGCAGGTGGAACTGGTAAATCATTCTTGATAGAGGCAATAAAATGCCTAATGGATGACATATGGCATCCAAAAAGTGGTGAAACTATGTGTGCTATAGTAGCACCAACAGGTATAGCCGCATTCAATGTAGGTAGACTAACAATACATAGATTATTTCAGCTACCAATAGAGCTTGAGGGAAAGACAGCTGGATATTGGGCTTCGAGTAAAAAAGCTCAGAAAAGAATAAAAATGACTTATAAATTTAAAAATTATAATAGTAGACAAGGTATCTATGGTATCCAATCTAAATCTACCATACTTACACATGCGCTTAGAAGACATATTTGGTACTGATGAATGGTTTGGATCCAAAAATATTATATTTGTAGGTGACCTCATACAATTGCCATCAGTTAATGGTAGGGCAGTATTTAAAAAAATTAGCAACAAACTAGTAAAAACTAGACTTGGAGTAAAAAATGCAGTTAACATATGGAAAGAAACAGTAGAATATGATGAACTAACAATCAATGAGCGACAAAAAGTAGACGAAACTTTCTTTAACATGCTTGATTCTGTTAGGCATGGCTGTCTGACTGATGAAACTATTGATACGCTTAAGGGTCGCGTATTTAAGGTTTTGATAAGAGAAAAATATAAGGAATTGGAAAGTGAAGCATCAAATCCTCCAATTTGCCTATTTTCTAAGCTAGACGCCTGCCAAAAAATCAATGAATTAATGTTAGAAAGTCTAGAAACTGAAAAAATAGAATTAGCAAGTGTTGATGTTGTTGATGAAAGTGGCAGCACAAAGATCAACCAAGCAAAACAGCTGGTTTAGAAACTGTATTGTCTTTAGCAGTAGGCGGTAGAGTAATGCTAAGACGTAACATTGATGTGACTGTAGGATTAGTTACTGGTGCCATTCGTACAGTAATGGGTATTTATGGTACACGTATATCAATCAAATTTGATCATATTGATGTACCTTGTGACATAGAAAGGGTTACATCCAGATTTATGCTATCTAAGAATTTGTATATACTTAAGAAACAGTTTCCCCTAATACTTTCTTATGCTATTACTATACATAAATGTCATAGCCTTACTAGATACAGCCATTATTGATTTATCCACTGATGTTTCTGGGGATGGTATGGCATATGTTGCATTGTCTCGTGTACGCACATTAAATGGGTTATATTTATTTTGACTTGATTCTCTATCTGTTAAAGTTAGTAATCCATGCATTAATGAAAGTAACAGGCTGAGAAGTAAATTTCGAGAAGACTTACCTCAAATCAAGAAAAGTAAAGGAACGAAGAGAAAGATTCAAGTGACTGGTATAATTGATGATGGTGAACCTTGTAGTATGAAAGCCAAGGTGTCTGTAATTAATGTACAAAGTACTAGTAACATTACTGTTAGTAGCAATGAACGTAAGAGTACTCATTTAGAAAAGTCTAATGGCCCCAAAAAGAGTAAAATATGTGACGGTAATGCTTTAAATAAGCCGTGCACCCAAAAAAGAAAAGTTGATATAAACAGTAGTGCTTACAATAGTGCTTTGGCATTGCCTCGCCCACAAACAGATGATAAATTAATTGTTTCAATTAATTTGACACACCTAAAAACCAAATTTAATGTCAAAGATAAGGATAGTTGTAGTAGTGTCATTGTATCTAAAAAAACTCTCAAACATTAAATGTAAACCAAAAAATGATAAAACCAAGTTTGTTGTACAAAATAACCGTCGTAGTAGTAGTCTGATTGTATCTATAAAACTCTCAAGCATTAAATTAAAGACAAGTAATCCAAAAAAGATGATGTCATCTTTACTGATGAAGAGCCTCCCAATCCAGATAATGTTAGGAGGAGACAAAGGGATTATGTTTATTACCCTGCTAATGAAGATGTTCAATGAAAGTGGTGTGAGATATTGAACCTTAAGTTTGTAACAGCTGCTAAAATCTGACCTGGCAGTCCAACAACACCATTGCCAGATAACAGAGTTCCTAATAGTGCTCTTGATGTCCCTGGTGATGGGAACTGTTTATTTTATGCCTTTTCATATCTCATTACTGGGTCAATTTCTCAGCAATACGAATTACGTAAAAGCAATTGTTAGTAATATGCCAAACTTTGAAGAATTGTTTAATAGTACATTAAGTGCAACCAGATATTCAAGCATATATGATTACATAAATAAGTCAAAAATGTATAGAAATTATTTGTGGGCCACTGACACAGAGATTATAACACTAACAGCATTAATAGGTATAACCATATATTCATATTCACTCACTCCTACTTTTGTTGGCTGGGCTAGATATGGAACCAGGAGTTGTATGGCATTCCTTGTAATACTACTACACCTGCTTTGCATTTGAAGCATGTTGGTACTAATCATTTCCAAGCAGTTAAGTCTATTAATATTTTTTAAGCATTGATTGTTGATGGAAAGTGGGTATGGTCAATGGGAGGTCCATCATCTTTAAAACATTGGTTGTTTTAAGCATTGATTGTTGATAGAAAGTGGGTAATGTGAATTGGAGGTCCATCATCTTTAAAACATTGGTTGTTTAATGTGACTTTTATTTCACTGCATGTGCAATGTCAGTGTGTGTGAAAACCAGTGGTGCTTGCCACCCATTATTGCTTACTATAAAGTGATCAAACTGCATTCAGAATGTGACATTAATCAATGTATAACAGTGAATATTGATTACTTGTTGCTATAATGAACTGGGAGAGGGTGTGAAAGAGGTTTACTGTTCATTAGTGGTTAGCCTTGATACAATTTTGTGTGACTATCATTTATGTAGGACAGAGGGTTAGGAAGGGAGGAAGTTGTCATTATCAATTCCCAATCTTATTTGTGGCTTGTACTACATGTTTATAACTATTATCAGGTGCTTATCGATTAAGGGCGTTGCTGACAAATATTGAAGGACAAGAAAAATTTAGAGTAACAATTAAAAATCTCACTATACATGTAGTATCATTCAAACAGTGATTTGGTACATATAATAATGATCATCATACATGTCAATGCTGCCATCAATGCTGTGCGCATTACAAATATGTAAATGCTTGCCAGCTGATGTTGCGCATATTGCTGCTGTCAATGCTGTGCGCATTATTAAGTTAATGCTTGCCGGCTGATGTTGTGCAATTGAATGATGCTGCTATCAAAGCTGTGCGCATATTAAATGCTTTCCAGCTAATGTTGCACATCTTTTGTTGATGATTGTTGTAAATATGTGCATGTTCACATTAACAAAAAAAATTGTTTGCACATTGCAAATTCTTCATGAGCACAATGATATTTTATATTAAGCAGGTCTTGAAAGTATTTAAAGAGGATATCATTAGGAAGCAATATTATGTCTAAAATATAGCCATGTATGATTCAATCAGAAACATTGTAGATGCTACCATTATCATTATTAGTTAATATGTCACATACATACATTTTATTGGTACTTATGTACTTGGCACAAGGACTACAGTGTGGCGTTACAGAGTGAGGTTTGATGTGATTGGTAAGTGCTATTGCTATTATTAGCCTGCGAGTTTACATTGCTTGCTTTTGATGTTTCAATTACTATGCTTTACAGGTAATTGCAGCTGGAAATGATTTGCTGTTTCAGCAATACCTTTGCTTGATATTGGAATGTGAAATATAATTAAAGGCAATTCTGAATTAAGATTGTTGAAACTAAATTAATTTCTTCCTTAATGTTTTGTTGCAGCTCCTTGATCAGTAGTTGTATCATACAGTAGTAGGTGCCAGTTTACATCTCTATATGTTTCATATTATTGTAGTCTTAGAAATGGAATATGTAGTAAGACTTAGAGTATTGTGAGATGTCTTATGTATTTTTGTTAAAGGTTATGATTCTAGGTTACATACTGTAGATTAGCTTGATTATTATATCATTAATAACGGCCACAGTAAGTACTTTCTTTAGTCAATATAAATGAATGCTTGCCAATGCATCTTTTGTTGTGTGCCATTAACAATACAAAAATAATTGTTTGCACATTGGATTGTATTCATGTGGTCTATTAATGTGTATTTCCACAATGCAGTTCTCGTAAAAGAAACTTAATTCAGGATGGCATGAGTCAGCAAATTGAACTGTGTATGTTAATTTGTTACTACTTTTATTAATTTACATTTATAATTTCCACAGGTACATATTTTACGCAATGACTGCAATGTGGTGTTAAAGAATAAGGTCAGACTTCGAAAGAGATTTAAAAGGTGAAGGGTTATTCCTCTTTTTGAGCAGATGTATCTTTTTAGTTGTTTGAAATGTATGTTTGTGACAAACATAAGTTAAATCATGCATATACATGTACATATTTAGTATAGCATATATATCCTGTGTGTTGACATTGCTTGATGTTGATAATGTTTTTTTTTAATTTGCTTTCTGGTATTTACAGCTGCAAATTATTTAATGATTCAGCAATAGGTGTAATGTAATACTTTCTTACCATCATGAATGTATAAGGCTATTGCATGATTACGTTTGTGGTAAATAAATTTATTTCTAATAATCATCATAGTAACATTATGTATCATTGTAGCTATTTCATTAGTTGTACTTTCACACTGGATGATGGGCCAGTTTCCAGCTGTAGAGGTCTTATATCGGCATAGTCTTAGGAATTGAATACATTTTAAGCATATAACTATCTTATGCAAAGTCTATCTGTCGCTATACAAAAGAGCAATATGATATCAGTTCTGGGATCATTACGCAAGGAGAGTTCGGACTTTATTGACTAATTATTGTTATTATTATTGTTACTATTATTATTATTATTATTATTATTATTATTATTATTATCACCATTATCATTATCAAAAATACGACACAAGGAGAGAGCAAGTTAGAATGAATATAAGTATATATATATGTAGTTTGAGGGAAAGTCAGAAAAACATGTATAGAAATATTTCAAATATTTAAAAATAGTACATATAGTTAAGAGTTATCCCAGCTCCATCCTCTGTGTTGATAGAACGAATTTTGGATGTGGTGCCCCTAATACACAGATTGGTGGCACATATTTGAGCAAAGGATAGATGGGTATGAAGCCAGCAGATGACAGTACTGTAGGGTTGATCCCATTTAATGGATAGTCTGTCAGCCAAACATTTCAAGAAGGAATTAGATTCTGGACCCAACAGACCATCTACTGTCATACCGAGTGGAGTGAAGCTAGAATGGATAGAGTGACAAGCTTCCTGATACTTTAACTTCTCTCTTTCAGCAGTTTTAAGAACTTGTAGTGGTGGTTTCCTTACTAGAGGTGGGCGATACTATCGAATTATATCGATAGTATCGATACCAACATGGTATCGATTACTAATCGATTATTTAACCAGTATCGAAAATCTTTTATGATTACTTTGCGCATGCGCAGATTGTAAACCACACTCTCTAGAGTACACTGAAGAAAATGGCAGAAGCTATAATTGCAGACACAAAAACCGTGGTTGTTCTGAGAGAAGGGTCTGAAGAGGAGGAAAATGGACGGAAAAGGAAGTACAGGAGCCCTATTTGGAATTACTTTGACAAAGTTGAGGGAAATTTTGCTTTTTGTATTCTCTGCAAAGTAAAATATCAGCACTCGAATAATACCT
>NW_003546388.1:98978-103164 GCF_000090795.2 Amphimedon queenslandica | reverse complement strand
TGAGCTCTTGGTGAGCATGAACAGGAGATATACAAATATGGAGCAAAACTACATGCTTGCTGCAAGTACACTCTTAGATCCACGATTCAAGAAGCTGGCATTTGGTGACCAAGCAGTGTGTAACCAAGCTGTCCAAACAATGACAACAGAACTAGCTGCAGCTTTACAACAGTCAGAGCAGGAGCAACTTATTACACCAAGTCAAATAGATGTGCCGGCTGAATGTCCACCTAACGTCTGGTCTATTATTGATGAAAGAGTGACAGCTTCAGTTATCACACGGCCACCAAAATCAACTGCCATTTCCACATTGCGTTCATACTTTGAACAACCAAATATGTGACCATAATTGACAAAAGGTACCTTATGGCGGATAGGAAAATTGGTCTTTATAGCCTAAAAAATCCAACTTCCTGAGCTCCATTTATCATAAAATTACTCCAGAGGATGCAAAAAGTTACTATGTAGCTTATAGAAACAATTGTTGACTAACAGAGCACTCACAGGTTGATATTTTTCATTTTAAAGATGAATTTTAAAATCCGCCATAAGGTACCTTTTGTCAATTATAGTCACATATTGTTAGGAAGAAAGTCCTCTAGTTTGGTGGAAAAGACAAGTGGGTGTCTTTCCATTCTTATGCAAATTTGCTAAAAAATTCTTAAGTATTCCTAGCACATCTGTTCCGTCGGAGCGTGTATTTTCCTAGGCTGGTGAATTAATTTCACAAAGAAGGAGCAGAATCAAGTCTAGCATGTCGATATGATGTTTTTTTGAATAAAAATTTGATATGAATTAATTATTGTGTTGAAGTAATCCCTATGTAATCGATACCACCGATACCGCTATAATTAGTAATCAGTATTGTATCGAAATTAAATATTTTGGTATCGTCCATCTCTATTCCTAACATAAGAAGGAGCATCAGAGTTCACGACCCTCACGTCAAATATACAGGTAGACTGGGACTGCCAAACTCCACGCGATGGATATGTCACAAACCAGAGCCTCTGAATCACTCTGTGCCTCTGTAACAAGAGGGTCCTTAATGACATGACTCCATGCCATAGAAAATACATCATGTAGTACATCCCTTATCTCATTATGACGTAAAGTAACAAGACCACCTTTCCTGCAGTCTAAGGCATGGGATGTTGTGAAGGCAGAGCCACGGCCATCACAGGAGTGAGGTAGGTTTAACAAAGGTTTGGCATATCTTAGACATAGGACGTCCATAAACTCATTGGGGGATAAATCAAAATTGTCCCGCACAGTAGGAAGGACATTGAGCCATAAAGAGAGACTGTCCCTAGCCCGTGTAATAGTCCTCTGATAGTTAGTGTCCAGTTGAGTGAGGGTGTTGGTAAAGAGAGTATTGTCTGCTTCACTTTGAGATAGTGAATGATGTTGTCTTGCAATCAATACTTGACACACATGATCATAAGGTGAGAAGGAGGTACTACCAGTAATTGCATTGATCAATATTTTAGTGGCCGATCTAGAGGCAGTGTAGTGAGCTGTGGCTGTAGTGACTATATTTCTAATATTCAGACCTCCTAGTTTGAGTGGTAGAGAGCCTGTCCAAATAAGGCAGGAATGAGTGAGTTAGAGATAGTAGTCTCCAGAGCAACAAATAGTGACTGACAATTAGGAGTCACACACTGTAAAAAATCCAGTCGTTCTGAAGTGATTTAGTATAAGCTGCATATTCAGCTTGTGCCTGTGAGACAGCAATGTCAGACAAGGTGTCTATTAGAGAGATCCAGCCCTGCACCTTGTCATTGACAAATATATCACATCCACTAGAGTCACCTACCACTCCTCCCAGAAAACGATAACTAGTTGTGATCTTAATACCTAGGTCGCTAAATTGATCTTTAGCCTGAGGAATCATAGACTCCGTCACTACAAGAAAACTCTTGTGAGGCTCTGGATAATAACCAAACTTGGGGCCATGCAATAATAAATTGTCAAACCACTGACGTATGTGTGGTAACTCACCGGTGACAGAGGCATCATCTGCATACCATATTTGGTTAGGTGAAAGGGGTTAGCTCCTGTAGTGTTCTGATGAGTGGAACTGTGCCCACAGCATAAACAAACATAGATAAAGGGTCACCTTGGACTACCCCTTCACAGCTATACAGAGACTCTGATGATCCTCTGATGATCCTCTGATGATTAGTGGAGATTGACCTCTATATGTGTTATAGACAAACCTAGAGGCTCTGGGCCAGAGTATTCGAATATTCCAGAGTAGGGAAGAGCGGTTGAGAGTTAAATGCATTTGTGGCATCCACCATCAGTAGCCTCCAATCGTTAGTCTCAAACATATCATGAACTGAATGAATAGCTCCCTCAATACTGCACTGAACTCCAGCACAAAGTTGACTGGATCCACTTACTTCCTCAGCATTTGACCTTGTGATAAAACATACAGTCTTTGATAGTATACAACACAAGGTCTCTCCAATGCCTATTGGGCGAACTCCTGGGCATTTGTGTAAAGCAATGAGTCCATTAGCCATCAGAGCCTGAATCTTGGTCCAGTCCACAACAGAATTGGATAGCAGTGAGGTGAGGGAAGCTACAGCATCCCGACAGCGAGAACTACAGGAGCCATATTGTAAAAGGACATCTCTCCAGTGTGATGAATCACACCCCCCAGGGCCACCACTTCCTTGAGTCCTGTGGGCAATGGTAGCAACATGTGATCCAGTGACATCTATGTCCTCAAAGGATGGAAGGTCAGAATCTAACAATGTAGAGGAACAAGGCTGTTGTGCTTTGGGGTGTTTAGACTTCAGAACATCTAACACACTAGCAGAGTTGATTTGACCATCTGTCTGAGTCTGTATAATATCAGTTGGGAGTAATACTCCACCCCGAGATGCACCAGACAACCAATGCATGGCTGCCCTCACTTTTCCTAGTAGCATCAGTCTTGTAAAAACCTCAGTGATGTGATGAAAAGACTCCTAACCCTTCTTCCTCCTCATTTGAAATGAATAATCACATCGAACTGCCTCTTGAACAAGCACATCATGCTTCTCATCAGTCCACATTGATCACCGTCTATTGATGGTTTTTCTGACCTCCTTAGCTTTCTTCACCATCTTATCTCTCTGTAGAATAACTGAGCTGAACACAATAAGTCTCTCATAACATTAATTCCTTGTGAAAGTGACAATATCTCATCAGTGAGAACAGTCACATAATGATGGCCAATTGCACCAGTGGGTAAAGAATAGTGTGAGCCAGTGAGTTGGGTGATGGAATGCCAGCGAGTAAACCACTCATGGCTAGTATCAACTTGATTCTGGTGTGTAGACTGTGTACCATAAGCCTTGGTCATCAGGTCATCAATTTTGACTTGTCGTAATAAAGAAATACCTCCATTCAAGCCAGCTCCTCCGTCCACAGTGTTGGGAGAGAGGAGGCTAGCATCAGAAGAGGTCTCCCCTGGGGAAAAGGAGTGGGAAGATGAAGAATAGATGAATTCCTGAGATGGAGACGGGGGGTCCCGCGAGTGGCTGAAATGTAAGTTATGACAGTTGCCATGTTTCTTGGGCAAAGAAGAGTCACAAAAACGTTCATTTCTCACACAGGAGCATCTAATACAACGAGCACTACTTCTATTGCAGAGACAGCACCGATCCGCCTTTTTATTATTTTTATTATTCATTATTTATTATTCATTATTATTATTATTCATATATTATTTTATTATTATTATTATTATTATCATTATTATTATTATTATTTTAAAATAATTGAACATACCACAATAGTGAATATAATATGCATACAAATGCTACAAAATAATAATAATAATAATAATAATAATAATAATAATAATAATATATTAATAATAATAATATTAATAATAATAACAACAACAGCAACAAAAATAACAACAGCAACAACAGTAACAACAATAACAAAAACAAAAATAATAAAAGTTATAAAGATGGAGATGGTAGGGTGTCCATCATTAGGGCTGCATTTCCCCACTGGAGAGCGACAGAGAGGCGCTGGACCAGGTAATTGGCAAGCGTTGTCATCCCCAGAATAACGCTGGCTACGGCGGCCCAAAGATCTAATAAATGATGATGACTGAGGGCCCATAGCACCGAGAGACTCAATTGCTACTGGAGTAATGATGAATGATGACAAGGCAGCATAC
>NW_003546388.1:96924-98553 GCF_000090795.2 Amphimedon queenslandica | reverse complement strand
ACCCACTGCTATTGGTCTCACCCCACCACCACGTTTGTTTAAAGCAATGAGGCGAGCACCAAAAAAGTCTGAACGAACAGTGGGAGGAACCCGACCCTCAAAAATGAGGGAGGAGAAGGCAGCCAAAGCTGAAAGAAATGGGGAGTGTGGGGAGTCGGGAGGAAGTGAAGCCACCATATCCTTCAAATGCTGTGGGCAAAGGCCATCAGGACCACCTGAAGAGCCTAGGGGGAAAGAACGGATAGCTCAGAGAACCTCTGATACTTCAACTCTCACAGGGCTGGGCTCACCTGGGGATGGGGGCGGAGAGTAATCAAGTGGACGAGAGGGGTGTTTAACCAGAAGGGCATGAAAAGTATCCTCCGTGTGTTCTGCCATAGTAACGTCCAAAGAGGCCAGACAGATGGCTCCCCTCAGGTCACCCTCTTCCATTTTCATGGCGACGGCACCCCTGAGGCGATCCAACGATCTAGGAGAACGACGGAGAGAACAGGAACGAGGGTTGTGAGGATCAATTGATGGCTCCACATGAGATTCAAGCTGTCTGTTGATCTGGGAAGCCAAGGACCAGCGTTTACCACCTCTCCCAGGGGAGAACAAAAACCTAGGAGCGAATGAGAGTAGATTCTTCCACGTGGCGCTGGAGTTGATGGCGACCACCTCTTCCAGAAGAGAGCACAGCTTCTTAGCAGCTAGGCGCCGGGAGGCTTTAGGAAGACGGCGGATAACAGAGACACGAAGGGAGGAGGGCAAGATAAGCCCAGAGGATGTGGTCGAAGCACGCGCTGGAAGTGGCGGTGAGGAAGCACGTGTGCGCCCTTTTGAACAGGAGACTGAGTAGCTGGAAGGGAGACAGCCTTGTTTGAACCAGAACACCGAGAGGAGCGACGGCCATGGAGTCTGATCAGCCCAGAAGAAGTAACACAGAAATGACCTAAACACACAGGGCACTCAGCTCTCTCCTCATCTGCCATTTAATTATTATTATTATTATTATTATTATTATACTTTTAAAAAAAGATAGAATATTGTGAGATTCCATAGTTTTTTATTATAGTGTTATAGATTATGATCCAAGGCTATAATTCTTCTGATGATTATCTCATGAATCATGGCCACAGTTACAGTAAGTATTTTCTTTACTCGTTATTATAAGTTATGTATATCACATTGTAGGAAGATTGAAGCTCAAGATTCGAATTGTTTTGCCTTGATGAACACTATAAATCTCGAGCATTTCTATTGTACTTTCTAATTTGGCTTTACGCTGAAAGATATTTTACTTTTTATCACGTTATAATTAAGGAAAAAAGTTATCTTTTTACATGTAGATCTAATGACTAAACGTTGTATTTCATAGTGTAGGTGTTCCTCCTGCCCCTGCCTCTTAAAGGCCTGGCTCTTGGAATATTATTGTACTAAAGAGAAAAGGAGAGAGAGTTGATTAAAACGGTACTGCAGATTATTTCTAAATCTTACAATTTGACGATTCACTTGGCGAAGTTGCCAAATGATGTTTTGTCTCTGCTGCTGCAGAGCTGCCATTCCAGGTGGAGCTGCAGGAGATGGCAAGCCTCCAGGTAAAGGGATTGCTACTGGAGCTAGTGGAGGTGGCGGGTCTGCAGCAAA
>NW_003546388.1:95339-96629 GCF_000090795.2 Amphimedon queenslandica | reverse complement strand
ATGCATCTTTGAAGGCTCATATCTCAGTGAATAAATTTTTTTAGACAATGTGAGTTGGAACACATCATTATCATGGTCAGGCAATCATATAAAGATCATAAAATAAATACCCTAAAAATCACTGCACTTACACTTTAATGGCAGAGTCGATACTAGAGAGGTCACCAATGGAAGACCCTAACAACGTGGCCGAGGCCTGGGGGACCACAACTGCACCCGGGAGGAAAGAAAGAAGAGAAGCAGTACTACCTGTACAGTCAGAAATGATCTCAAATTTACGAGGATTCAAGACAAGGCCAATAGATTCAGCTTCCTTCACTGTGGAGATATCACTGCACAGAGAAGGGACAGACCCACCTAGGGTGATGTCATCGAGGTAGGCGATACGTAAAGGGGACTTTAGTGAGGTGGTAAACTGATGGAGAGTAATACAGAAGAGCAGAGGGCCTAGAGGGTCACCTTGCTGAACACCTTCGGAGGAGTCAAGCTTTCGGTCCTCCCAAAAGAGAGAAGAAGAAGCTGAATAGGCAGTGGAGACTAAGGGAAAAATGGAGGGGCAGAGATTCAGAACTGCCTGCAGCATACGGTCTCTTCTGATGGAGTTAAAAGCATTGCGAAAATCCAATTTGACAATAGCTTCATCAGCAGGGAGGTGGTCAAGGTAATAGCAGCCAGCATGTACAGCAGCCTCAATTCCACCTTTCACCCCAAAACCCCATTGAAGAGGAGAGAACAGGTCCGCCATTTCCTCGGATACCCTAAAACAGGCAATCTTGGCCACCAATCACCTGAGAACACAACCCACTGCTATTGGTCTCACCCCACCACCACGTTTGTTTAAAGCAATGAGGCGAGCACCAAAAAAGTCTGAACGAACAGTGGGAGGAACCCGACCCTCAAAAATGAGGGAGGAGAAGGCAGCCAAAGCTGAAAGAAATGGGGAGTGTGGGGAGTCGGGAGGAAGTGAAGCCACCATATCCTTCAAATGCTGTGGGCAAAGGCCATCAGGACCACCTGAAGAGCCTAGGGGGAAAGAACGGATAGCTCAGAGAACCTCTGATACTTCAACTCTCACAGGGCTGGGCTCACCTGGGGATGGGGGCGGAGAGTAATCAAGTGGACGAGAGGGGTGTTTAACCAGAAGGGCATGAAAAGTATCCTCCGTGTGTTCTGCCATAGTAACGTCCAAAGAGGCCAGACAGATGGCTCCCCTCAGGTCACCCTCTTCCATTTTCATGGTGACGGCACCCCTGAGGCGATCCAACGATCTAGGAGAACGACGGAGAGAAC
>NW_003546388.1:91868-94546 GCF_000090795.2 Amphimedon queenslandica | reverse complement strand
GGCAGGCCTCCTGGAGGTGGTGATGGAGGTCCTCCATCTTTAGCTACTGGTGGTGCTGGAGGTGGAGGGCCTCCAGCTACTGCTGTAGTGCTGGTGGTGGTGGCGGGCTTCCTGGAGGTGGTGGTGGAGGCCCTCTATCTCCAGCTACTTGTGGTACTGGAGATGGCGGGCCTCCAGCTTCTGCCGGTACTGCTGGTAGTGGTGGCGGGCCTCCTGGAGTGGTGGTGCAGGCCCTCCATCTCCGGCTACTGGTGGTGCTGGAGGTGGCGGGCATCCAGCTACTGCCGTTAGTGCTGGTGGTGGTGGCGGGCCTCCTGGAGGTGGTGCTGGAGGCCCTCCATCTTAAGCTACTGGTGGAGGAGGAACTCCAACATTCTCGTCATAATCCATGAACTACCACAAAGTAAGAAAATAATTAATGGCTAATGTAAGTTTGTAACTGAACTGACTTGCTGCTTTTTCAAAAATGTTGCAAAACTTTATTAAAAGTTTAGTTGAGTGCCCAATGTGGACTGTGGATATTGCTGAAAAAATGGCAACTGAAGCTGAATGTAAACTTAAGTAGTTTCAGAAAAGGAAATAAATTTTAGTAATGCATGTTAGAAATGATTAATAATTATGAGCTAGGCTATGAATATAATTAATGATTCAAAAAATCAAAAAATAATGATTGTTTCAAAACTGTTTTTATAATGCAGTAGGTCTTTTTATGTTTCTTATTTAAAAAATTCTTTTCTTCAAGTAATGAATCATATTGATATTGATTTATATTATATTAAATTCTTATCAATATCCTAGTAGTAGGATATTCATAAACATATTGTGTGTGCCTCCTCCTCCTCATTCATTGTGGAGGAGGAGGAACTCCATGATGCTCATCATAATGCATAAACTATAAGATAACATAATAATATAGCTAATGTAAGTTTGTAACTGAACTGACTTGCTGCTTTTTCACTAAACTTAGGATGCAAAGCAAAACTGCGGAAAAGTTTGAGTGCTGTGAGCAGGAAAGTGGCAACTGAAGCTGAATGTAAACTCAAATAGTTTCAGAACTGGACATAGATCTTAGTAATGATAACTAATGATTAATAATTATGAGTTAAGCTATGAATATAATTAATTATGCAAAAATTCAAAAACATTTTAAAATGCGGTAGGTCTTCTTAAGGTTCCTATTTCAAAATTCTTTTCTGCCATTAATGAACTGATACCTAGGAAAAAATTTGTAATTATCAATAAAAAGGATTATTAATTAATAAAATTTAATGAAACGTATGGAAAGAAGTAAATAAAAAATTTTTTATGATAAAGAAAAAGTAGGGTTGTCAAAAATAAAAGAAACAAGGGGGTTGAGTTCAACCATAATAATAATTAATAGTTCAATAAATAATAATAAACTTTAATTAATAAAAAAATAATATATTCATGAAAATAATACAAAAACTTCAAACCCTACTTTGCAGAAATTGATAACGTTGCAAGTCCATGCAATTACAATTTCTAACAAGCATTTATATTAATATTTTTAATTTTTGAATATTGTACTGAATTCCAAGATTCAAAGAATGCTTTAGCCAATCCATAATTTAGATTTTTATTGCGAACACACGTTATTCAATCAATACTAGCTGAAAAGTCTTATTTATATTTATCACAATAATTAATTTACGTCATAGTCTTGTAGTAGAGCAATCAATAGGTACAGAGGCATAATTATTATTAAGATTCTATTTACCGTATAGCCACAAAGTTTCGAGGCAATAAACTTTCGCGAATCAGGCCATAAGTCTTTTTTCGCGAATTAACTTTCGCGGTTCTTGTTTTAAAGCACACGTGTTTATCGGCAATACGGATATTTCACGGAATTAACTTTCGCGAATACGGAAAATCCTTGAAAACAGTGAAAGTTGTACTCTCGAAATTAAACGGCTATACGGTACATTGTAGTCTACCTGTTACCACTTTCTGCAGAGTAGGGTTTGAAATTTTTGTATTATTTTCATGAGTAAATTATTGTTTTATTAATTAAAGTTTAATTAACGGCTATACAGTACATTGTAGTCTACCTGTTACCACTTTCTGCAGAGTAGGGTTTGAAATTTTTGTATTATTTTCATGAGTAAATTGTTTTATTAATTAAAGTTTATTATTATTGAACTATTAATTATTATTATGGTTGAACTCAACCCCCTTGTTTCATTTATTTTTTGACAACCCTACTTTTTCTTCTTTATAGAAACTTTTTTATTTACTTGTTTCCGTACCTTTTATTAAATTTTATTAATTAATAATCCTTTTTATTGATAATTATAATTTTTGCCTTAGCTTTCAGTTCATTAATGGAAGAAAAGAATTTTGAAATAAGAACCAACCATAAGAAGACCTACCGCATTATAAAAATAGTGTTTCAATTTTTGAATTATTAATTGTATTTATAGCGTAACTCAATTATTAATCATTAGTTGTCATTACTAAGATCTATGTCCGGTTCTGAAACTGTTTAAGTTTACATTCAGCTTCAGTTGCCACTTTCCCACTCACAGCTCTCAAACTTTTGTGCAGCTTTGGTTTCAAACCTAAGTTTTGTGAAAAAGCAGCAAGTCAGTTCAGTTACAAACTTATATTAGCTATACTATTACGTTATCTTATAGTTTATGGATTATGATGAGCATCAT
>NW_003546388.1:89500-91386 GCF_000090795.2 Amphimedon queenslandica | reverse complement strand
AACTACTTAAGTTTACATTCAGCTCCATTTGCTATTTTCCCGGCAATATCCGCAGTCCGCATACAGCTCTTAAATAAACTGTTATCGAAGTTTTGCAACTTTTTTGAAAAAGCAGAAAGTTAGTTTAGTTACAAACTTACAGTAGCCATCAATATATTTTCTTTTTTTTTGGTAGTTTTTGAATTATGATGAGAATGATGGAGTTCCTCCCCTGCCAGTAGCTGGAGATGGAAGGAACCCACCACCACCTCCAGGAGGCCCGCCACCACCACTAGCACTACCGGCAGTAACTGGAGGCCCACCACTTCCAGCACCACCAGTAGCTGGAGATGGAGGGCCTCCATCACCACCTCTAGGAGGCCTGCCACCACCACCAGCACTACCGGCCGTAGCTAGAAGCCCACCACCTCCAGCACTACCAGTAGCTGGAGATGGAGGGCCTCCACCACCACCTCCATGAGGACCGCCACCACCAACAGCACTACCGGCAATAACTTGAGGCCCACCACATCCACCACCATTATTTGCTGCAGGCCCACCACCATCATTTGCTGCAGGCCCACCACCACCACCTCCAGTAGCAATCCCTTTACCTGGAGGCCTGCCACCTCCTGCAGCTCCACCTGGAATGGCAGCTCTGCAGCAGCAGAGACAAAACATCATTTGGCAACTTCGCCAAGTGAATCGTCAATTTGTAAGATTTAGAAATAATCTGCTGTACCTTTTTAATCAACTCTGTCTCCATTTTACTTTAGTACAAATAATATTCCAAGAGCCAGGCCTTAGAGAGGCAGGGGCAGGAGGAACACCTATACTAAGAACTATAACTTTTATTAATTAGATCTACATGTAAAAAGATAACTTTTTCCTTAATAACATGATAAAAAGTCAAATATCTTTCAGCGTAAAGCCAAATTAGAAAGTACAATAGAAATGCTCTAGATTAACAGTGTTCAACAAGGCAAAACAATTTGAATACTTGAGCTTTAATCTTCCTACTATGTGATATACATAACTTATAATGAGTAAAGAAAATACTTACTGTAACTGTGGCCATGATTAATGAGGTAATCATCAGAAGAATTATAGCCTTGGATCATTATCTATAACACAATAATAAAAAACTATGAAATCTCACAATATTTTATCTTACTATGTATTCAATTGCTAAAACTATGGTGATATAAACCCTGTGCAGCTGGAAACTGGCCCATCTGTGAAAGCACAACTAATGAAAGAGCTACAATGATACATAATGTTACAATGGTGATTATTATTAGAAATACATTTAGTTACCACAAACAAAATCAGACAATAGGCTTCTACATTCACAATGGTATGAAAGTATTACATTACACCTTATTGCTGAATCATTAAATAATTTGCAGCTGTAAATACCTTAAAGCAAAGTAAAAAAGGAAACATCATCAACATCAAGTAATGTAAACACACAGGATATATATGCAATACTAAATATGTATGCATAATATAACATATGTTTGTCACAAACATACATCACAAACCACTAAAGATACATCTGCTCAAAAAGAGGAATAACCCTTCACCTTTTAAATCTCTTTCCAAGTCTGACATTCTTTAACACTACATTGCATTCATTGGATAAAATGTGACCATATTTGACAAAAGGGCCCTTATGGTGGATTTTAAAATTGATCGTTATAATTGAAAATATCAACCTGTGAGTGCTTTGTTAGACAATCATTGTTTCTAAAAGTTTCATGATAACTTTTTGCATCATGTGGAGTAATTTTATGACAATTGGGGCTCTGGAAGTTGGATTTCTTAGGCTAGAAAGACAAATTTCACTACCCGCCATAAGGTACCTTTTGTCAATTATGGTCACAAATATGTGACCATAATTGACA
>NW_003546388.1:80240-89490 GCF_000090795.2 Amphimedon queenslandica | reverse complement strand
ACGATCAATTTTAAAATCCGCCATAAGGTCAATTATGTTCACATATGTACCTGTGCAAATTAGGAATGTGAATTAATAAATGTAGTAACAAATTAACAGTAGAATACATGCTTTTAGCAACAATTAATATACATATATGACATGTTTAGCTCCACAATGGATATTAAGCTCTGATTGGATCATACAGGTATAGGTACATACACTGTACATGTAATTTAGACTTACACAGTTCATTTTGCTGACTCATGCCTTCCTGAATTATGTTCCTTTTACGAGACCTGCTTTCTCGAAATACACAATAATAGACCACTAGTGATGCACCGATACAGATTTTCAAAACCGATATTAACCAGCCAATTATTTTGTGGAAATTGCATTAACATGGATACATTTATGAAAATGTTTTTAAGAATGAAAATAGTCCATTGTTATCCATAAAACAATTGTTGAATAGTGTCATTAATATTTATAGTCAAAAATTGGTAGGTTCTTTCTTAAAAACTGTAGCATCTCTAATTTCTATGAACTGAAACTGTTTTTTTCATGTCATTTTATGGTATTTTGAAAAAAATTATTATACTCATCAACAGTTCTTATATTGGAAACTTATTTCGGCTATACCGATATCAACCAATTTTGATAAAAATGGGCCGATACCGATATTAGTATCGATATTGGTGCATCCCTATAGACCACATGAATACATTCCAATGTGCAAACAATTATTTTTGTATTGTTAATGGAAAACAACAAAAGGTACATTGGCAAGCATTCATTTATATTCACTAAAGAAAGTAATTACTGTGGCCATTATTAATAATATAATAATCAAGCTAATCTACAGGATGTAACCTAGAATCATAACCTATAACAAAAGTACATAAGACATCTCACAATACTCTCAGTCTTACTACATATTCCATTTCTACAACTACAATAATATGAAACCTATACAGATGTAAACTGGCACCTACTACTGCATGATACAACTACTGATCAAGGAGCTGCAACAAAACACTAAGGAAGAAATCAATTTAGTTTCAAGAATCTAATTCCAGAATTGCCTTTAATTATATTTCACATTCCAATATCAAGCAAAACTATTGTTGAAACACCAAATAATTTCCAGCCATAATTACCTGTAAAGCATAGAAATAGAAACATCAAAAGCAAGCAATGTAAACTTGCAGGCTAATAATAACAATAGCACTTACCAATCACATCAAACCTCACTCTTTAACACCACATTGTAGACCTTGTGCCAAGTACATAAGTACCTATAAAAAGTATGTATGTAACATACTACCTAATAATGATAATGGTAGCATCTACGATGTTTCTGATTGGATCATACATGGCATGTATTTTAGACAAAATATTGCTTACTAACAATATCTTCATTAAAAATACTTTCATGACCTGCTTAATATAAAATAACATTGTGCACATGAAGAATTTCCGATGTGCCAACAATATTTTTGTTAATATGAACAAGCACATAATTACAATCATCAACAAAAGATGCGCAACATCAGCTGGCAAGAATATGCGCACAGCATTGATGGCAGCATCATTCAAATGCACAACATCAGCTAGCAAGCATTAACTTAATAATGCGCACAGCATTGATGGCAGCATTATGTGCAACATCAGCTGGCAAGCATTTACATATATGTAACGTGCACAGCATTGATGGCAGCATTGACATGTATGATGATCATTAATATATGTACTAAATCACTGTTCGAATGATACTACTTGCAAAATCAGAATTTTTATTGTTACTCTAAATTTTTCTTGTCCTTCAAAATTTGTCAGCAGCGCCCTTGATCCATAAGCACCTGATATTTGTTATAAAGATGTAGTACAAGCCACAAACAAGATTCGGAATTGGTAATGACAGCTTCCTCCCTTCCTAACCCTCTGTCCTACATAAATGATAGTCACACAAAAATGAATCAATGCTAAACTCTAATAAACAGTAAACCTCTTTCACACCCTCTCCCTGTCCATTATAGCAACAAGCAATTAATATTGACTGTTAAACATTGATTAATCTCACATCCTGAATGCAGTTTGATCACTTTATATATACTAAGCAATAATGGGTGGATATGCACCTTGTTTTCACACACACTCACATTGCACATGCAGTGAAATAAAAGTCACATTAAACAACCAATGTTTTAAAGATGATGGAATTCCAATTCACATTACCCACTTTCCATCAACAATCAATGCTTAAAACCACCAATGTTTTAAAGATGATGGACCTCCCATTCACCATACCCACTTTCCATCAACAATCAATGCTTAAGAAATATTAATAGACTTAACAGCTTGGAAATGATTAGTACCAACATGCTTCAAATACAAAGCAGGTGTAGTAGTATCACAAGGAATGCCATACAACTCCCGGTTGCATATCTAGCCCAGCCAACAAAAGTAGGAGTGAGTGAATATGAATATATGGTTATACCTAATAATGCGTAAAAATCTCTGTCAGTGGCCCACACAATTTCTATACATGTTTGGCTTATTTATGTATTCATATATGCTTGAATATCTGGTTGCACTTTATGTACTATTAAACAATTCTTCTTCAATGTTTGGCATATTACAAACAATTGCTCTACATATCTCATAACGCTGAAAAATGGACCCAGTAATGAGATATGAAAGGGCATAAAATAAACAGTTACCATCACCAGGGACATCAAGAGTACTATTAGGAACTCTTTCATCTGACAATGGTGTTGTTGGACTGCCAGGTAAGATTCTAGCAGCTGTTACAAACTTAAGGTTCAATATCTCACACCACCTCCTTTGAACTTCTTCATTAGCAGGGCAATAAACAAAATCCCTTTGTCTCCTCCTGGATTGTATGGCTTGTCATAAGTAATAATGACATCATCTTTTTTCGATTACATGTCTTTAATCAAATGCTTGAGAGTTTTAAGGATACTATCAGACTACTACTTTAATTGTCAAATTTATGATACACTTTGTTTTATCATCTTTCGGTTTACATTTAATGCTTGAGAGTTTTATAGATACAATCAGACTATTACAACTATCATCATCTTTGACATTAAATTTACCAGCTGTTTTGCTTGTTTGATCTTTTGCTTCTCTAATTCTTTTTCTTGTTTTTTGTCAAATTTTGCTGTGCTGCCACTTTCATCAACAACATCAACACATGATAATTCTATTTTCTCAGTTTCTAGACTTTCTAACATTAATTCATTGATTTTTTTGCAGGCATCTACTTTAGAAAATAGGCAAATTGGAGGATTTGTTTCTTCACTTTCCAATTCCTTATATTTTTCATGTAACGAAACCTTAAATACGCGACTCTTAAGCGTATCAATAGTTTCATCAATCAGACAGCCAATCAACCATCTTAAAGAAAGTTTCATCTCCTTTTTGTCGCTCATTGATTGTTAGTTCATCATATTCTATTGTTTCTTTCCATATGTTTACTGCATTTGCTACTCCAAGTCTAGTGATTAGTAGTTTGTTGCTAATTTTTTGAAATACTGGCCTACCATTAACTGGTGGCAATTGTAAGAGGTCACCTACAAATAAAATATTTTTGGAACCAATATATATTCTAAGCGCATGTGTAAGTATGCTAAATTTAGATTGGATACCATAGATACCTCATTTACTATTATAATTTTTAAATTTTGAAGTTCATTATTATTTTTTCTGAGCTTGTTTACTCAAAGCCCAATATCCTGCTGTCTTTCCCTCATGCTCTATCGGTTGCTGAAATAATCAATGTGTTGTTAGTGCAACTACATTAAATGCGGCTATACCTGTTGGTGCTACTATAGCACACATAATTTCACCACTTTTTGGATGCCATATGTCATCCACTAGGCATTTTATTGCGTCTATCAAAAACGATTTACCAGTTCCACCGACACCACTAATAAACATTCTTAGTGGTTTGATATTTTTTAATGTATGTAGTCTTGAAGACTCTTTATTAAGACTTCACGTTCTTTTGACATATAAGATGACTCTTAATTTTATCAAAAATTCTTTTTTGATCCACATTAAGCATTGCCTCTCTTTGCTCTAATGTTAAATTAGGTACATTTATGTGCATGTCAGCAAAATCAGCTACTGCTTCCATTATTTCACCCAGTAATTGAGGCTCATCATATTCCTTGATATCAGGAAGTTCTTCTTCACTGAAAAGGCTTTATTTCTTGCATTGACTATTTTCTTCCAATTACATTCAGCTTCTAATAATTTCTGTAGTTTGTTGAAATGATTTTCAATGTGACGTACAGAAGCTTCTCTGTGACGCCTAAAAGCTTCTTCCATTGTTTTTCCTTCCATTACAAGTGTGCTCTCGTCTCTAAAAGGATAAAATTAAAATATTAGCGAGTAATAAAAATCGTCTTTCCGCTTCTTGCATAGGATTAAATTTCTTATGGTTTGGAAGGACTGGCTTTGATCGAAGTTTGTATTCTCTTTCTTCATTTTCTCCCATTTCATGAAATTTGTAATTAGCAACAAATTTATAAAGAGATACATCTTCCATGTTATTCAGTCTTGTTCAATAAAAGTCTTCAATTATGCTAGGATTAAAAATGTCGTTCCAAGATCGATCCATTTTAGTTAAATTTGAATAGTTTTTGATTTTTCTACTCCTCTGATGAGGCAAGTACACATTAATGTACTGTACAGTTACTGATGTCATGTATAAACTTTCACCAAGAAGATCGCTAGCTTCATATAGTCCTACTTCTTTAGCTCAAAGTAATTTTTGGCCAATTTTCTAACGCCTTCTGCATACGTTGTCACAACTGCTGACTTCATCCCATAAGTCCTGTGCATGACTCTTTTCTGCTTTAGTGAGATATCCAGTTACATACTCTGTTAAGGAAAGACTCCTCTCTGCTATGTATTGCAAGTTCATATTTGCACACCACAATTTCAGCAGTAAAGGATTATAGTCGTTGACTCGAGCTTCTTTTTCATTTTGTTTGAGATAATATATTTTATTGCATGATTTCAAGCTGTTTTCTAAATCATTGATGCAAATACTGTGGTACTGGTAAAGGAAAATCAAATCGGCATCTAGATACATAGGTCTTGACAATTTTAATATTTTGCTTGCAGTATTTGCTGCACTTGTGCATTTGGTAATTTGTGACCAAAAAATTTAAATCAGGCAACGTATTACTATCTGGTATATGACAGGTAATCCTATCTTGTATGAAAGAACAGACTTCTTCTGGATAATTGATACCGATAACAAGATCATTTTCAATCCATTGGAGATTGTGATGAGGCGCTCCACGCAATTGATACTCTTTTTTAATATAATATTGTTCTACTTTGCCTAGAACACCTCTCTGGAGAATGACTATGTTAAAGAAATCCTTAAATTTGTATGAAAATTGTCGCGATACTGAAACAGGGTCCTCAGTACATAATCTAGAAATACTATATGATTGTGGAGCATGTTTTACTTTTCTTAAATATTGCGCTATATCAACTGAATCATATTCAGCACAACTTAACTTTAGGAAAAGTGTTGGTGAGCCATACTTAGCAATCATATTGATTTGTGCCCCGTACTGGAGCCAACATTGTACTTAAATTGCCCTCAAATTCTTCATCGAAGACATTTATTTTTTCTAATGTTTCAGCAACAGTTTGACCAATGTTGCCCCTTGATGTTATTAATAAATTATATATGCCAGTTTTTAAGGTGTTGTTAATTTTAATCTGTAATAGTGCAAACAATATGAATGATTTCTACAAAATCGGGAAATTTTGTTTAAAATTCTTGATTATATGCATTCACTAAATGATAAAGTCTGTGCTGGATAGCTTTGTCTGGGATGATGCTCTCCATATTGTCCAGTTGGAAATAAAGTAGGAAAGCAAAACAAATCAAGATGCTCTTGCCTATTGTCTATAGGCGCTTCTTTTACATTCATTAATTTATATTGACTGATAGTAGAACCTGTTGCAATTTTACTATCAAAATTTCTAATTGTATATGCCGAAAGGCCTTCTAAATGTTGATCATTTGCTTTTTCAAGCATTTTACAAGTAGTATTGCTGACTACTTGTATAACATTTTTAGACGATTCGTCAATTCAATCATCATCTACGTTTCTATGAAGCCAATTTATTTCTTTTAATTTTCTTAGTACTGCTTTTTTAATTTACATCAACTAGGCTACGCCAGACATTATTTGATTTAGTAGGCTGTCCATTAATAATAATATAAAGTTCTGGATTAGGCAAATGATTAGAATCTAGACCAATCTCATTTAGAAATTCCATGGCTTTTTCTAATGGAAGTGGTAAATGAAACATTGTACGTTTAAGAGCCTTCAAAGAATTATACGTAGGCACTTTTAAGGTGTGTGTGCCTAGCCTAACAATTGTCTGGAAACACTTGGCTCTCTGTATTAACTGGCAACTTAAAGGATCCAAATTTTCCAATTCTTTGGGTAGTGGCTCACACTTTAACCCATTGAGCACAAAACGTGATGGAACTTCATTTTTTCCTAATAATTTTTTTTTTTCTGAAAAATACCTAAGGCAATAGCCCATAAAAAAAATATAATAATAATAAAATGAATTTGAAATAGGATCAGAAATCAGTAGTAATGAGTTTATAAGTGAAATTAGTAATAATAATAATAATAATAATCTTTATTAATATGTTAGTGACATTGAAGTCGAGCATCAGAGATTGCTACATCAATGTCACAGTCACTGGGCCTATATATTAATCTCCTTGTACCCCTTACACACCGAATTGTTGATCTTAAAATTGAAAATGATAATTTGCATCTGATGAAATTGATTACTGAACTGTACGGTTTGTTAAGTTTGTCAGCTGTCAGTAATGCAATTCATCTAAAAACTACATCACATACAGGAGCCAGCCCGCCATTGGTGGAAAAAACAAGAGGTGAGAAACAACCATGCTCCACTTCCCTGATACGTACATCATATTTCCTTTTTTTTCTAGCTTCCACTTTCCTATATACAGCTGGTAAATCGAGGCCCTTGTATGAATCAGAGAAAGGATTTACAACAGCCACATCAAAAAAGGCTCTCTGATGGGAAGTTCCCCAGAAATCATCTGCCGCAACATCAGCCCTAGCTCCATCACCATCCACAGTGGAAACAGTGATCGACTCCCCTGAGATAGGTTGTAAAGCTGGCTCCCTAGAAACATTGCTACAGACCTCACTCATCAATGAAGCAGTTAGATCCCTCAGGTCATTATGACGTAATGTTGGAAAACCACCCATTGGACAGGACAAAGCATGGTCAACTGTGAAAGACGAGTCACAGACACACGAAGATGGTAAATCCTGTAACTGCCAGCCATACCTAATACAGATAGAGTCTCTAAATGATCCTTTATTCAAATCAAATCCATGATCACTTAGTGGAAGGGCTGATAGCCAGACTGATGCTTCACGTTCACATGCAACATCCAACAATCTCTGCTTATCAGAGCTGAGGCAGTCTCTCCTAATAATAGGTTTACAATGATTACAAATATACATAACTTTACTTATTGCTGTAGGATCATTCTCTCTAATGTAATGTAATAGGATATTCCAAACATCACTATCTAAATTTTTAGCTTCAGTGACAGATTCTTTCTTAAAAGCCTCTCACAGCTACAACAAGCATTAACAGCCTGATCAGACAAAGCTTTCTTAAATTCATCAATAGCATCTGAATACTGAAAATAAAGTACAGTGTCTAAGTTGGGTATTCTAAATGGGTCTTCTTCACCATCATTTATAGCGTAATACACATTATCAAATTCAGTCTCGTCGGCTTCATTAATTTTTAAATCTATAAATTATGCTACATTGCCATCAGCAAGAGAAGTATCAATAATATCTATTGTTAAATGGGCATTTCTAGCAACATAAAAGAGTTTTAAAAGCCGTCTCAACAAAGAATAATGAAGAGATGCATTGCGTATAATATGCAGCATGCTTTTACATTCAGTATTTTGATTACTACACATAATAGGATGGCCTATCCTTTCACAAGCAATTTCTGAATATTTAAAATATTTTTCAACATTATTTTCATCTTTTTTCACAATTATCGTTACATTTGCATTATCACAAAAATCATGTTCATGCACTTGATCTATTTCTTCAACGTGCAGGGATCTAGTCATATAATGATTATTAGGACAATTATCACATGCATCTAAATGCTTCCTCAATTCTTTAAGAGGTTCATCAAAATATCATCTAACTTCAATAATAGAACTAATGTCACTCTCTAATAGAGGCTTGCACCTGTCTGTACACAGGCATTTGAGGGTAGGCTATCTCTCATTGGTATACCATCTATTATTATCAAATTGTCATCTTCAGAATCACTATCACTACATTCTTCTACTCTTTCAATGCATGACACATCAATCCCTGCTACATAACAGATGCCATTTGTATCAACAGAGATTGCAATTGGACTATCTAATTGGCTATCAAAATCATCATTCGGATATAACTATGCAGATTCATAAAAAAAGGCTCACAATTTTTTGCGTGATATTGCTCACCAAAGTCACTAAAGCTATTCAACTTCAATTTCCTAATGCTATTTCATGCACGTATCAATACGCCTACTTTGTGGCATCTGTTATTCAAAACTGATTCTAACAATATACTTGATGCAGCATTACATTTACTGTCATACGATGTGTTCTCAAAATCTCAACCTTTCATACTTGATAGCAATGAATCATCAACTATTTCAGGGCTGCAATATAATGCTTCTTTAATTTTAATAAATTAATAATATTCCTTTCCTTTACTACTTGGTGCAGCTAATGAATAATTAGAACGTAATCTATACAACATTTGACCATAATTACGTTCGTAATAATCATTTAGACACCTCTCATTTTTTTTATTTAGTGCTATCTTTAATTTATCCATTTCATTATCAGAAAGCTTAAGTTTTAAAAATTTATCTTTTGTTTTATGTAATATTGCATCTCCAATTCTTGTAATACCTGTTCAAACACTTTTGTTTTTGTGTGCCTGGATTTTTTTGATTGCGTTCCTTTGACTTATTATTCTTAGGAACTGCATTTTGGGAAAAACTTTTTTGAGAATATTCTAATGACTTTATTCTTTTAGCTACAGGATTGAGATCATAGGATACTTTGGAATACTTTTTTGAATTATAATTCTTGAAACCCTTGTTTTTGTTGTACCAT
>NW_003546388.1:75600-80230 GCF_000090795.2 Amphimedon queenslandica | reverse complement strand
CTGCAAGTTTATTTATTCTTCATTTTTTATAAGCAACTCTTGATTGACTTATATATTATGTTATATAATATGCTTACATTGCCTTATATAATATGATTTTGTGGTGAAGTTTCTCCTAGCAATAAAATCCTCATTGTGTCTCACTTTGGAATAGTAATCAGAATTTCCTTTCTTTTTCCTATGCCCTGTTAGGTCCTTAGCTAAAACATTACTTATAAGAAATGCACTCAACACTAATGCAATAATAAACTCTAACAATAACAACCAAATACTCATTTTATATTTATTTTATACAAGCTTCAAGTAATCAGTTTACAGCTAATTTATATTTAAAGCACTTATCTGATTATGTAGCTAAAACTAAACGAGAAGAACAAGCTCAGTATCACAAATAAAAGACTGAACTGTACTAGTGAGCTGGTGGATAACCGTCAGATACAGTTTGCAGCTGGCAGTGAATCTTTTTTTAAAAGTAAACTATTTTACTACTATTACAACTTAAAGTACAACTGTAAGTTACCTATAGCTCTGAAAGGAACTTTTCCTTCTTAAAATTACCTGTTACCTTAATACAAAACTAAGCAGAATCAAACTAATATTAATAGAACCACTGCACGCTTGGAGCCATGAAGTAGAACAGAAGTACTACTGGTAGTACTACAAAAGTAGTGCGCATGCGCAATAATTTCAAAATGTCTTTAAATAACTAAGGTGTGTTTACACCACCCGTTATGAATATTGTTAAAATGGCTGTACCAATAGAAAACTTAAGTTATTCCATGCACATCCTTGTTCAAAGCGGTGAAGAACAATGTACAAACTAGCAGTAGAGGTAGTTTCTATAAGAAGTTATTAGAACTGATAGAAGATGAAAGAAAGAAGAAAAAGTATGCAGAATTTTGCAGATATTTGAATTTGGGCCTATTCTCCAGAAAAGGTCCTGCTACATTACAGTCCACTTTAAAGGTAGCAGGAGAATCACTTAGTGGAGGAGAGCTCATCTAAGCAATTTATAAGGCTGCACAATGTAAGATAAAAGAGTTATAAGTGTTTGAAAATTATAAATTTGGTCGCCACCTTGAAAAATCAACCTCAACCCTACATGTAGGCTACCACCTATATAATTACAAATTTCATTTTTTCATTACATATAAACGAAAAATGACATACGTGTTACCAACTTGTATTGTATAGGATTGTGCAATACATCTGAATTAAATTCTTGAAAGCTTAATGTGTAATCTTTATATATTTCACGATTCTCTTCAATAACATTTCAAAGGAAATGAAAAGCTGTACAAATTCTGTTGTTTTTAAATTTGCTGTTTTTACTTGGAGTTCATATTTGAAATATATGTAATAAATATTGTTGCATAAGTGTATGAACTTGTTCTAGTACCTAGTTCATTGTATCTCCCTTTTCTCATTCCAGATAGTGTTGTGCAGTACTCTATTTTCTGTTTTAGTTCTAATTTTAGTTCTACTAACTACATTTCTAGTTTTAGTTTCAGTATTACCAGTACTTCATTTCTCGTTTCAGTTCAAGTTTTTGTTCTACTAGTACTTCTGTTTTAGTTTTAATTTTAGTTCCATGCTAAATTCTGATTCTGGCTTTATAGTCTAGTTTAGTCCTACTAATACAAAATTTTTAGGTGATTTTAACTTTTTAATGAAATTTAATTTTAATAATATAACAGGTTGCATCTTAGTTCAAGTTTTAGTTTGTTATTAAAAAGGGTACCATTGTAGTTTTAGTTTTAGTTATTAAAAGGATAGCATTTTAGTTCTAGTTTTAGTTCTATAGTAGGGCCACACTGACTTTGCCAATTAAAATTTTGAATAACTTTCTATTTTAAGTGCTATAAATGGTGGTGTTTCACTGTTGTGCAGTGCTTGGATTTTGGGTTCCTTTGTTGTACGATAATTGTAGAACGAAGCTTGTCAAAGTGAAAGAAAAAATCAAAGCGCAAGGCCACTTAGCAGGTACTTACGTCATTACTACCACCTACTCTTTGTAAACACGTGGGCAGTAAACTGACTGCTAAAAATGGCAGCGATTCAACAGCAGATGGAATGGGAAGGAAATAAGATGAAAAGGACAAGGAATATGACTGAAATCACAGGCGATGACAATTAGAGGCAACATTTAAGAGGACAGCATACGCTACAAGTAAGTCATCTTGTAATAAGACAATGAAACTGATCAAACACTTCCCATTTAGCCACGCAAATGGTTTTCTCTTCTTTGAGGACAAATACTGGCAGAATGATAGGCCACTTGATTATTTGTTACTCATGTCAGTTGTAAATGCACTGAGTGATGAATCTGATTAGATGAGCAATTGCATCAGTCAGATAGCTGGAACCCAAAACTCAGCCTTTCTCTATGATATCAAGGCTGCAACTGACAAGGCCATTTGACTACTTTTTATGTCTTATTTTTACATACTTTTGGTTTTAATAATAATTACAAATGTACTGTACTTTTTAATTACATTCTTAGTGGTAAACATTACAATTAACAAATACTTAACGAACACTTATTCATAATTGTCAGCTGCTTAAATGACGACCTATGAAGGTTGAATTTATAATAAGTGGAAAAGTCAACGTGGCCATAGTTTAGTGATTTACAAGTGCACATTTTAATTTTTCAAGTTCTTAATAGCTAAACCATTAGTTCTAGTATTAGTTCCAGTGCTTTAATTTGTCAAATTCTAATTTTATTTCTACTTTTGGTTTATGTATCAATGTAGTTCAGTTCTAGTTCTATTCTTGGAACTAGAACTAGGACAAAAATAGGTGTACTACGATAGATTTAGTTTTAGTTCCGTTGGAACTAGCACAACACTAATTCCAGACTCAGTTGCAAAGAAAGTTATGGCTCTCATTGGCCTAGTGTACAGCAGCAAATGTAAAGCATGGATTTCAACCAATAACCAACTGGGAAAATTGCCATTACTGATTTTATCAGTTGGCAATACTATTTTTGTTACTTGAAGTACATGTGTTTTCCTTAATAATTTTAATTATTTTACATTATTTTTACAAAAACTGTATGCAAGTCACAGAATTAATATTGGTTGTCTATTAATATATTTATTACGCTAAAAATTATAGTTTCAATGTCAATAAAATATCATTAACAATGCTATGAATATAGTTTATAATGCTTATGAATAATATTATCATGTGATTGAAAGTTAGAAACGGAAACTCACAAGAGTTCAGTGACTATATTCAGAACTTATGCTGGTGAAAAAGGTAGGTATGGCATTTTACTATAAATAATGATGGCCGTTGGTCTCATTTCCTTTTTTGTAAGCCCCTCCTATATTACATGCACATGAAGGATTTAATTATGCATCTACAGTCAGAGTTTTAGTTGCAATAATAGGAAACAAGTTTAAAATACAACTGCAAATTTGCTGATGCATTTTTTAATGTTTTGCAATATACTTTTTTACTATAGTGTTGTGTGATCACTAAGTGTTGATGACTAAGTTTTCTGAGTTGTAACCATCCAGTTTACTACTTAAGTTGTGTTGTTTTCCTACTAAAGAGCTTGATTGAGCCTAACTTTCATTTGAGTTATACTTTCAGTTGCTGCAGCAGTGGAGTTTCCAAAGCAGCTCAGCTTTATTCTGCTTAATCCAAACAAGCTGTTTCTGTACTGTGCAATGTTTACAAACATGGTGTGCATGTGAAGAGATACCCAGTTTGATAAGCTGAGGCATGATTGCCTTTCATGTAACATTTTCAAGAAGAATGCCGAGCTAGTTGCACATGATGTGTGACTCGAATAATGTCCATCTGAAATGACAAGTTTTGTGTTACTTGCTATAAACTTATTGCTAATAATTGCATGCCTATATGTTTAGTACTGTACTGCTGAACAGTAATCAAAGGTTTGTGTTCCATAACTTGCTACATCTTTTATTTCAGCAAATTTCGGATTGCAGCAAACTCTTAAACTTAAATTGTACACATCATTCCTTTGTCATTTAAATGTATAACAAATTGCAAATGTCATTGTATTAATAATTAATATTACTTCATCTAAGAAAGAATTTCAAGCCCTAAGGCTTTTTCAAAATATCAAGAACAAACACTAAATGTTCATAACTTTCTTCCCTCACATTAATTTTGTTGCAATAAATGGAAAACAACTATTTCACTAGATAGTTTGTTATTTGCCTCGTGGTGTTTCAAGTTAATAAAATTTATTTCTACCTGCATGTCATCCACATTTACACAATATATCATGGAAACTTTCCTATGGTATGATACATGTATGGTTGGTATTTAAAATATCAGCTTTTGTAGCCTCTCCGATCAAGAAAGTTCACATATCATACATATTTCATGTTGCTGGACATGGCTAAATGTCTGTGAAAGGATTGCCATACTTTTGTCTAACTATCTTTACAAACAAAATGTATAGGAGTCGTCATGTACTCACTTTGTGGAATGTGAAAGATAGTAACAGCATTACAGCTGGATGTTACAAAACATGACTGCTTTAACAAAAAAATTAATAATATTGATTATGAGACACAGTGTAAATTATGTATATCTTTCAATAGTTCTATAGGAATGAATAAGTGAACATGATTAGTATCATTGAATG
>NW_003546388.1:51204-75590 GCF_000090795.2 Amphimedon queenslandica | reverse complement strand
ATTGCATGGCAAATTGTCAGATTGTACTTAATTTAAAAATTTACGGGTGATCTAATAAAAAATTTTGTTGCTATGGAAACCAAGTTGTGAATATGGCAGACCAGATTGATCTCTTTAAGATTCGAGTTGTCAAAGAGAAAGGCACTAAAGTGAAAGTTCATTACATTGGATATGGGAAGAAATTTCATGAATGGAAGGAGAGGAGTGAGCTGGTTCTTTTTGATCCTGGTGCATCTGATGCTATTACGTCCAACAGATGAGATGGTATATCAGCCTTTTTCTCTTTACAGAGAGCTTGCAAACAAGATTAAGTCTTCTCTACAGAATAGCAGAAAAGACTCTCCAAGTGTAAAGATAGATATGACCTTTGATATGTTACTTTTTGAAGGTCTTGGTAAATTAGGAATGGAGAAGTGTGTCTCTCGTCGAATCAAGAAATACGCCATCAGGGCCTATACTGACATTGATTCATTAATGGAGAAAGGTTGGCATTGGAGATGATTAATTGAAAGTGGTGACTATTGTTATGTGATCCTTCATTCCGTCGAATTTTATCTGTACTGTAAGAAACCACTAAAGCAATATTGTCCAGATGGCAGATGCTGTAATCGTGATCAAGGTTATGGTCTAGTGTTCACATTTGTCCGTGGAGACAGTATTGCTACAAATTTTGGAACTAATCCTCATATTTTTTTGTGATGTGTGGTCCTTCTCTTGCTAATTTCTAATTTCTAATTGAAACTCCTCATTCCTAAAACAATTATCATTGAAAACACAGTTTGCTTTTTCATTAATGATAATAACTATTAAAATAAGATCAATATTGATGATATTCATCTTACTGTGTGTACTTTTCCATCCTTAGAGCCATCATTTTCTGTTAGAGGGCCTAGGACTAGATCTACTTTTGATATGCTGATCTTAACTTAATCTTAAAATGTAACATAACTCATATTTCTAGCCTGCTTTTTCTAACTTAAAAATTTAAATCACTTGCAAAAATTTGTTTTTTAAAATGTATAATAATTATTATAACAATTATATGGGTCTATAAGACTGATTTCAGAGGGAGAGTGAAATGCTTTTGTAACTAGAAGAGGAGAGAGAGTTAATAACATACTATATGTGTATTATATAATAATAAGAAGAGAGTGAGCCTGAAAAGTAAAAAAATAAAATAGAACAGGGAGGGAGCATACCAAGATCTCCTTCTAAAGTAACTTATCAAAGGCCATGTCTATGTTTACACATGAAGACTTTTTCTGCTACTCTGAAGAGAGAATTTAATCTTGTTTGCAAGCTCACTGTAAGAGAAAGGGTTGCCATACAGCTGAAGAAGTCTCATCTGTTGAAGACGTAGTAGCATCAAAAGTACCAGAATTACTTGGGAGAAAGGAGAAGTTGTGGCTTGTTATGTGCTTCTTGATTCTGTTGCGTTTTATTTGTACTGTAAGAAATGTGGTAAGAAACCTAATAGAAGGAAGTGAGGGTAAAAAGTAAAAGGAGGTCACTCAGTAAATGAGTCTATAAATTTGTGCCTGGACATCCTTTCTTCTTGTGTCCTTTAGTAGAACACATGCTGCATGTACATGACCTTTTCACTCTCTTAGCATCAGTGTCTTCCAATTTCTCTATTCAGTTACGTTTCAGAACTAGTTGTCGTAGTGCTTCATCATTTGTATGACAATGATTAGTGCCTGTCGTGTAATGAAGTGTAGTTAAATCATTTAGCTTTTCTAACCCTTGCTGTGAGAATGGCTCAAGAGAACCATAAAGCTTTATGAACTCACACATGCGTAGCAAGGGCATGGATGTATGGTGTCACATTTTTGGCTTGATAAATTGTAAGATACAATGATACTTATGACTGAGCTGCTTCTTTGAAGTCCTTTGGTAATGTTTCTTCCTCCTGCATTCTTTTGATAAGGCATAGAAGTCTTTCCATAGCCTAGTAATGATAGTGTTATTGGGAATCTCAGGAAACAGCTCAGGTATATCGATAGTACTGAACAGATGGTGTTTCTCAGGACAAGTGCGATCACGCCACTAAAGTCCCTACGAACCAATGAATTATAATAACTTATATTTCCCGTGATTCGAGATGAAAACCCACAATAAGGGGAACTTTTCATTTGATATGCAATCTCCTTTTCTCTGATTGATCTAGCATCCATAAATGCCATCAGCATATACTTACAACTTCCAAGGAGGATTTTGTGGAGTACCTCAATTGGAGTGGCCCTAATAATTTGACACAGATTCATATGCAATGTGTATATTCATGCCTTTTATGAAAATGTCTGGAGATATTTGAAATAGAGGATTGTTGAATTCTCTCATGCGATACCTCTTTCGTAGCTCCTTTTTAATTAATTCAGTTTGCTACTGAGATATGTCAGCTATTTGACTTAAATTTAAAGGTTTATTTCTTGGTTGCATGCATCTTGTTGCATCTGAGGTCTGCAAATATATGAAATAATTATTATGTTTCAGTAATAGAAATTTTTCCTAACCATGCACATTCTATAAAGCTTTATTGCCTTGCTTCCAAAACGATTCAGCAACTCAGATAATCTTACATTGTCACATATCAAACTGATAACTGGAGCAAATACAAGAATCCTTTTTTTAGAAACAAAATCATATACATACAAGACATCAATTTTAAAAATTTAATAGACCAGCATGCATGCATGTATTCACTTTTCCAATTTCTTCAGTTCTTCAACGATGGAACCAGTCATCTCTAATGCAGACATACCATTTCAACAGGCTACAGTGTATATGTTTGAAAATTCACGTGAAAAAACTTTAGAAAGACATGCAAGCGACAAGCACCAGACATCAAACTTGTTCCAATTTTTGCTACAATTTCCACTCGTATCATCAGAGTATAAAAGCAGTAGTGCCACGACTGGAAGTCCTAATGCTTGAGATTTAATGGGATGCGCAGCAACATAAGAATTTGTATTCCTATAACATAATAATATTCATTGAAATTTATTACATTGCAAAACTAACTTCAGTAGCTAACGAATCAAGTTTTCTAGTTGGAATATTGAACCGCAACAATTGTGCTGGGCAAGGTCTTATTGAAGTAGCATCTGTAGCTTTTATTTTATAATTGTCAAAAATTATGAAAGAATCATCTGTGTATAGTACTGACACTTCTGGATAAACAAGATATAGCTGGTGGTATGTTAATATCAAATCAACTGCCATAAATGTATTTGCCTCATCTTCCTATATAATATTTGACAATAATGCTTAATGGAATGCCTGCAAACTGAGACTTTGCAGTAGAGATTTGTAACTTTTCCAATGGTTAGGCCAAGAGTATCATGAAAAAATGTAATGAAGTCATTTGCATTTATGTGTCTAATGTTGGTGACAACTATTGGTGACTGATATTCAGAATGCCATACCTCAGCATGGTACATTTTACTAAAGATAATAATTGAAACAATATTGATACTAAATGCAACTAAAATTGAACCTTACAAACTTTTTGCCAGGTACAGAACAACGGACAATGAGTGGTGAAACTTCAGGATTTGCGAATACTTGGCCAATGTATATAGAAGGAAGATTCATATGAAATTTTACTCCAGTAGATGAGACACACTTTGAAAACATATTATTTAAAAGTATAACTTTAACTGCATTTACCAATTTTGAAGCAATGTAACCAAGTAACTTCACTTTTTTAATTGTATCTAAACTTGGTATCATTGGATTCAATTGCTTGCACATTTGAAACACAAATTTCAGATTTTCTTCACCCTATAGTTTATAAAGATATTAAATATATTGCATTATACATACTATTGGCCTTGGTGAGTTCAGAAGGATGAAGAGATAGGCATGTAGTACTGAAGAAAATGGCTCATAGCTCATCTCAAAATTAAAGCTTTGCATGGATATGAAGTTCTCTCCATCATTGCTGTCATCTGAGTCTGAATCTTCTGCATCATAGTCAATGATGTATGTACAGTAATCCTCTGGCTATCATGACATACCAATAATTTTAAATGTAACAAAGATCTCATTACAAGGTTTAATGATTCCATCTCGTTTTCACATCAAGTGTCATCAAAGTTAGAGCTATTATCATCCATTCCCATAGTTACCACTTCATCTTCCATCTCCATTAATGATGCTAATCATTTATGAGCTTCTGTTTGTATATGTCTCTCATACTTCGACAAAAAATCGAAATTGCAGTTACATAAATCACAGTAGAAACCTGTAAATGATGCACTATTTATAATAATGAACTCATGAACTTACTGGTAGCAGACATGATAATGAGGAGAATGTGGGCATGGCACATTAAAGGTGTCAAGAGTAATTAAAGTAGAAGTCAGAATGCAGTAGAAATTTGTCCAGAGTTGAGTCGGGCAAAAAATTACATTTTTTTTCCTGTTATGGATTGCACAGGAAGAACTGTTCGCCATCAACAGAAGCAGATTGACATTGTGCAAAGCAAACTTAGAACTCTGGAATCCTAATGCTCATCACTAGTAGAAACTCTAAAGGAGTTAGTGAAACTCTTAAAGTTAAATGGAGAAACAAACTTCAGCATAAAAAAGACTAGTTATCAGGTAAATATAAACATTATCACTTTAATTTGATATGTAACAATAAGACTGATTAAATTTAAAGTCAATTGATGATTCAACTAAAATTAATGAGTGCAAATATTTATTCAGCAGTTTAATTGCGTCAGACCTTTTCATTCAAAGTATATGAAGCAAAACACTATCAGCAGGGGAATTGATATTCATGCATCACCCTAAATTATCCCCTATCATGAAATAACAATTAATACCTTCATAGGCACCACTAAGACAAGGAATTGCAAACTTGTATTGCAAATCTATTTTCAGAAAGCCTTCTGATGATGTCACAGTAAGTACATAATTTACTCGTCATGATATTATCATCAATATACCGAAACTAGTAAAAGCAGTGCTTCAAGGTGACACTAAATACATTCAATAAAATGTGATGCTGCCTTGAAATATGTTACCGGATTAGTAACTATTTTCAGAAGTGAAGAAAGACGTAGGGTGAGGACTAAGTACCAATAATAAGAGTATTGTTAGTATTATAGTATTATACTGTTAATGTTTAACTTAAAATAACTATAGGTACTATATCCAAGTAAAAAAATTAAAAATCAGTCCACTGAGAACTTGGCAAGACTGATCATGAGGCATCTTTTTAATCATTTGAAATCTATCATAAGAGTTTAGTTATTTTGGTAAGTTACTTGACATACTAAATTTTTAGAATTTTTATTGAGATATAGAATAAATACAACAGACAAAATCCTTTAGCCAAATCAGGGAAGTCGTTTGATACTTTCAAACAATGGCTTAACAATTTAGGATTTTCAGACAGTGACTCTATTCCTCCTAGTACTTGGCAGGTGTGGATATCTGAAGATGAGCAGGTTCATTATTTTTTAATTGATCACAGTATCAGCACTTCTGATAATGATATATTGGATGTTGAAAAAAGAACACTAGCAAATAGTGATAATGCTTTTGGAGATAACAAAGGTTTTGCAGACCAATATAATGATGTAGACTAAAGGCAAGGAGTATAGACAATGCCACATTTACATTTAAATAAACCATTATCATTTACCTTGTGATTAATCATTTAAACATTATTTTAAATTATTGAAAAAATTGTGCTAATTTTTGTATCAATATGACCGTCAGAGTTTACATATTGATCTTGACACTTTAATTCTGAGGGCTGTTTTGAATCATGCATGAGTCAGTATGACAGTACAGGTGATCACAACAGTGTTGGAACGGTCATGAATTCAACATGGATCACACATGATACTCTATCTACATGAGTCATTAATGCTATGAATCATTAATGATGACAGTTATGATTCAGTCCGACAGTGCTAGTAGAATCATTGGTGATCATGACAGCAATGAAACAGTTTATACAAATACATTGATTAATACATGATGCCTATCTTCATGACTCATGGCTGCCAGTTCTTGGTTGTGTAGTACAATTACTTACAAATTACTTAGGTGTCACAATTCAAACAATGGATTAAATATTGTAAACCTTCAAAAGGTGCTCCATCAGTCAGATTTGTTACCAGCACTTAACCACTTTCTCTCACATTCTATGGTCAGTCTTTGCTTAATAGCTTCTGCCAATTTCATAGCTTAATCTTCCTCTTTCGTCTGTCTTTTCCTTTTACAGTCCTCATTGCTCTTTTTTTCTTCTTAAATTTTAACTTCCTTTTTCCAAGCATGAACAGTATCTCTCCCTGTTTTTATGTTTTCATTACCATTTATCTATCTTGTCATTTATCTATCTTGTCATTTATCTTTTTAATACTACATTTATCTTTCAATTTTTCCTTTTCCAACTTTTTAAAAATCATCTCTCTTGACAAATAGACAACATCTGGCCCAGCTTTACATCTAGTTTTACTTAATAATTTCGGAGCATGAGACTTGTTGGGTTCTGACAGATCTTCCTTAAGTAGTTTCTTAGTTTGTCACTTATTTTTCTCCTTACTGCTTTTTCCTTCTTCCCTCCTAGGCTGCTCAAATTTGTCTTCGAGGTGTAGACAAGGACCATAGAAAGTATAACAAGCTCACATTACTACAAAATTCACTCAAAAATGCAACAAATTAAGTCTATTTTACTGACCATGCGCAGATCTGAAGAACAACAAAAAACTTGAAGAGACAAGAGTAACAGAGGCTCAACCACAAGAAGAAAATCATTGCCAATCCTCCTTGTATCTCACACAGCCAAAGCTGGGTACCTCAAACACTACAATTCCTGAGAACGTGGCTTCTAAAGAGACAATAAATGTTTAAAATATCAAGGAACGTTTGACTTCTACAACCATACTTGGACTAATCACTGAACTATTACCAACTTCTAAGGAAGTATCAAAGTCTAAAAAAGGAGTACCTTCAGTGACGAATCTGGTTGTAAGACATTTGTTTCATTCAAGGCATCAGTATTTAAGCCTATATTAGGGAAGCCAAAAAAATGGTTTTCAGTGGAAGTTCACAACTGTCATCACCAGATCATCATTCAATACAGATGACATAAAAGTCACCAATTTGGATAAGTCAGAATTACTTTAGTTCCTAAAAAAAATTTAAATTAACCAGTCTCAAGTGGAGCTTGATGCAAAAACTACTCCTCTCTCTGATATGAATGAAATTTCCATCTCATCTTTCGTGTCTGTTTCTGCCAAAACAATTTGTTTAATTCACCAATGAATATTGTGGGCAGCAATGGAAAGACACAAGGTGGCGTCATCAGTGATGCTACTGGTACATGAAAGTTGGTATTGTGGGAAGGCTATGTTCAGTCTACACAAAGGCGCTACACTATTGTGAATGGATCTTTAATGGCTTCATTTCCTGTTACGTCACAAATAAAATCATATTCATTGCTAATGAATGTTAAATATAATTATAACCATTCAAAATTTGAACCTTGTGTAGCTGATAAGCTCATAATTAGGCATTTTCTAGAAAACTGCAACTTTAAGGGGAAATTTACCTAAGTGAGAAAAGATCCAGCAATTGTGGAGTCTCATAATGTATTAAGCAAATGTAAGTGCAGTACTAGACCCTATGAAAAAGGCTCAGAACCCCTGTGAATGAGTTGTACCAAAATCAAAGTTGCTCGATGGCTAAAAAGTGAAAATGGTGACTGTTCAAACAGTTCTGTATCTCCTGAACAAAAGCACTGATATAGCACATCCTAGGCAATATCAAAGAGAAGAGTTGGTTCCATATGTGTGTGGCAAAATAAGAACAGTTCTTGCAAACAAAAATTTTAGGCCACTACCAACTTTACATGACTTTTTCTTTGGCTATATCTGCTCCATTAACATAGAAAGAAGCAGGATATGTAAAATAGGTCTTAATACGTCTGTGGGAAGACTGTAAAGTTTACAAGTATTCTGTGAAAGATATATACAAAAAACAAAATCAAACAATTTTTGTAAAACAAATAATTTTCACGGCGTCAGCAGAATGAAATATTATGCCATTGTCCTCTATCACGTGAACAAGCTTGTGCAATTGTGACCACACCAAAACCGCCCACGTAGATGCCACATCCATCATAATTAGTTTATCACACAAAACTTGATGATGGGAGTGCAAAGAGAGTAACACTGTTTGCGACTTTAAAATAGTTTAGTCTTGCGCTGCCAGACCATTTCCCAGCCTACAGTCATTGGAGTGGACAGCAGGGAAGTGTCTGGTCCACACCCGTACTGAACTATGTTCCGTTTTTGGCCATTATACTTACTGAGTCATCATGATGACCAACATGTGTCAAAGCATGACTGCCATGGAATTTGATGTAGATGCTACCATTTCTTTGGCTGCTGAAGAACTATTGTATACTCCATTGAAGGATGAACAAAGAAAGAGCATCAAAAAGTTTATGGAAGGAAAAGATGTCTTTGTAATACTATCAACATGTTTTGGAAAAACAGTCAGTTATGCCTGCCTACCTAGAGCATTTAATGACCTGAAAAAGAACACTAGCAACTATTTCATTGTATCAGTCATCAGTCCGCTAACTGCACTATTCAAAGACCAAGTAAAAGCACTAACAGAGCTTGGCATCAATGCGGGCCACCATGATAGTGATTCTGCACATGATGTGAGAGAAAGGTAGACAGTGGTGGAAACAATGTTTTGTTTATGAACCCAGAAATGCTGATAAGAAAAGGGAGAGAAACATTATCAAAGGAGGTGTATAATGAGCGACTAGTTGGTTTAATAATTGATGAAGCTCATTGTGTTGTCAAATGGTGAGTGAAATTAATTGCAGCTGCATTATTAAGATTGTAATTACTTAAATTTTTCTGTAGAAGGAAAAGTTTGATTGATGCTTTTTTAATATTAATGATATAAGAAGTATAACATCTCATATAAATGTCATGGCACTTAACTGCAACTGCCACAACAGCATTAAGAATTGAGGTGGAACAACAACATGGTATGCAAGAACCCTTTGAAGTGATTTTGTCTCCTGACAACGTAAACATCTCGTATACAGTCAGAGCTTTAAAAGGGAATTTGCCAACAAATAACATCTTTCTTCATCTACTACATGAATTGTACATCAATGAGTAGGGTATTGATATATTGTAAGAATAAAACAGATTGTGCAGAGCTGTATCGTTTCTTTTACAGCAACATGGGCAATGATTGCACTGAGCCCCCAGTTCGTGTACCTGAATGTCAATTGGTAGACATGTTTTTTAAAGGCACACAGACTGAAGTAAAGGACTGCATAGTAAATAATTTTACCAAGTCATCATCACAGAATAGTAATAGCAACTGTTGCATTTGGCATGGCAGTCAATTGCCCAGATGTGCATCTGGTCATTTATGTTGGACCACCAAATGATATTGAAAGTTATTTCCAGGATGTAGGCAGATCTGGGAGAGATGGAGAATGCTCATATGCCATTCTTCTACACAGTAAGAATCTAAGCAGAGAATGCTCTACATTAATGACAGAATGTTAGTAAGAAAAACTGTAGGAGAGACACCCTATATCAAAAATCTGACAAATACTCTCACTGTGAGGAGAATCAGGGATGCTTATACTGTAATATATGCTGCAAATCATGTACAAGTGGAAACTGTACTGACACAATATCGACAAAATACACATTTATTTCACTTTATTTTTAAGTAGATGATGTAATTATTAATTTTTATTACAAATACATAACTTGTTTCAGATGTTCCAGATGTTGTTTCATCCATTTATTAATCTTATTACAATTTAATCTATCATCTTTTCTAATATCTTTAAACGAGTTGTGCTGCCTGTTGTCTTCATATCCAAAGACATCCTTTGTTAATAATTCCTCAAGCACCATAGACAATTCCTTTTTGCACTCAAAAATGGGTGTTTATTAGAGTTATTGGACACACTAAGAGTCTCATCAAAATTTTCTTAAAGCTCTTGAATAACTCCCAGGCATTTAGCAGCTAGACAAATACTATTGACTGTTTTGTAAGACTCTTCCGACATCTTACACAACCTGTTTAGGTGCTCCATCATTAAATCACATGATATATTCTTTCCTGGCTGACCACTAATATTCACACATCTTGACCAGATAAGCACTCAGCAAGTCTTGGAGGCAGAAAAAAATGATACCGTCCCAGTATGTTCAATGATTCAATAGCATAATTCTTATGTTGGGCCTTTTAAAGATAATCATGGATATCTCAAGGTGCGAAGTATACATAGGCCATCCCCTTCCTTGATGGCATCACAATTGTCACAAGAAATAAAGCCCATTGTCAGACCCTTTGATGCATAGAGCTGAACCTTGTCACTCTTCCGATTAACACACAGACTATCTTCCTTACCATTTCCCTCTTTGTCATTGTTATTGCTGTCATCATCATTGGTGTCATTACCAACAGAAAAAGCCCCGAGTTCAACAAACATCATAACAATCTCCTTGCAAACACCAATCAGTACATCTTTTCTAACTTCTTCAGACTCCAACCATAATCCATTACTAAGTAAGTAATGCGAAGAAGAATCGTGGATGTCTTTCATGGAAAAAACTTTATTTCAGCAGCAAGGATATGACTGCTCGGGACTAATTTGAAGAAATCGTCACATGCTGCGAAGTCATTGTCAGCAACTGCAGACACATTTCTTTGATCAATTTAGTTTCTCAACTGACCTATAGTGCCAGTTTCCATAAAACTGGTACTTTCATAGAAATACTTCCAAACAACCAACATTGTGCAATAAATTGATTTTGTAAATTCCATGCACAGATTTACAGACCTGCAGTACATAAAAATGTGCAAGGTATAAAATGTAGCATAAACATGTACACGTATGTATGTAAGCGTAATCTGTAAAACCAACTTAAAAAGCTTCTTACCTCAAGAAAAATTCCCCTGGCATGCCAGTTCTTGCAAACTGGCATCAATCAATTCAGTTATGTTTCAGGACTGATGGTCTTATGCCTCATATCTTTGGCAGTTTCAATTCGCTGTTTGTCAAGTGGTCACCGCCAAATAGCAATGTATGACAGACATCAGTAGAAACCTCCCTCTGCATGACACATTCAACTAGAGTCCTCTTTCTTATTGGAACATACTGATGCATTTCCAGTAATGTATCAAACATTTCCTCAGTACAATTTTCATTTCTGTCAATAACACCAAGCGGGATCTAAAATTACAAATCAATTCAGTGTGTTAATGATTATAAACTTACTACTTTAGACTTCTGTGACATTTCTGTTACATATTGATGACTTATATGCCAGTTAATAGCATTATCAAATGTTTTTGAGAAGTATGGCAATTCTTCAAAAAACACAACTCACATGTACGGCAAAATTATTCATCATCGTTAAATAATTGGCATCAGATGGCAGTAAAATATGAATTGGTAGTTCTGACACTGGTAGATAGAAAGGAGGCTTATGATCATCACTTAGTCCTAACAGGTCTACCTTATCTCTAACAGCATAGTAATGGAAGCTGTGAAATGCTATAGTCTCCTGATCCAGGCTCACATATCTTCTTCTGATGTTTTTATCAAGATTATCTCCCACTAATTTGAAACCACTCCAAACGTTACAATCATTACTATCTCAATGGACACACGTATTCAATGAGTAAAGAATCCAGTTGTGATCATCAACTAACCATTTTTTTCATTTTCCACTATGACATTTTCAATTTGGCTGTTATCATCATCTAAGGAATCACCTAGATGTACATGTATATAGTAAATTCATTTTTTGCATCTAATAATGTCAGTACATATGCTATACATGTAATATCAGAAAAATACGGTGGAGCAATTGACTCATTTGATACTATACTGTTGGATTCGCTATGAATAAGATGGTTCATTTCTTTATCAGAATCACATTTGCTTTTGGTCAGGGTCTTCAACTTCACGTTCACTTTCATCAGATTCATCACAATCATATTCACAAACAACTGGTAATTGTGTGTTGAGTAGGTAGTCACTTTCATTTGAGTCCTGCATATGAAACCATTATGTACCAGCATGTAATATTAGACAGTACCATTTTAGGAACTAATCCTTCCATCCCAGACAACACTTCAATATTGTCGTTGCTGCCAAGCAATGTCACAAAGTTGTGAGCAGCAGACTTACCAACACAAAACATCAATTTACTTAATTGGTCATAAACCTAAATGTCTCTTAAAATAATAACAAAAGACTAAAATTACCTTGGTACCACAGTGTCCAGCATATAAAATCATAGATATTTTCTGAAAGAGTAATATAGATTTACAACGAAACTTGCAAAGCATGCATGTAACAGCAGTAATGAAATATTGTTGGTTTTGTCGATGATGTTTTGTAGAAGTACAAGACAGAAGAAGACTATAAAGGGTTGGGCAATGTGTCTGGATCTCTTCAAAAACTGCTACACATGGAAAAGATGAAATACTGCTGAAATCTGTCTGTCATAGCACTGAATTACTTTTAAAAGAGCATAACAATTTAAGCTGATACAGAAGTATCTTTCCCATTCCTTTTGTCGCATATGACCTTGCCTTAGGAACTCCCAGGACATTAGCTGCATGACTTTTTTCAGGGCACATTGATGTTACAATCAATTGTGTAATTTTATCTGCAGGAACTTTATATGTTTTGCTTCCACATTGATATGGTATTATTACCTAGGTACAATGAAAGGCTATTATAAACTTATTAACATAATATGCATGCACTGATAGATACACTTGGGGATACAGTATAACTGTTTCACTGGCAATATAGCTTCTTCCTTGGTGTTCCTGAACTCATTGCTGCACTGGTACGGGAAGACAAAGGAGATACTAAGACATCTTCCCTTGATTGCCCCTTCATGGCATCCAGCTGGCTTTTAACAAAATGGCAAGACTGCTCTGTCAACTCATACAGAGCTTCTCCTTTATTGACAAGTCTGGTATGCACTGTAGCACTTCCTACATAAGAAGGCCTTCTTCATGAAGGAATAGACTTTACTGGTAAGTAAAGCGTCTGGAGGACAATCATTTGATGCTTATCGCTTTAAAAGAAAAGTTGCAAGTGCATCTCCAATGTTATCTGACTTTATAAGACGTCTATTTCCAGTCACAGCTTCTATTCCACAGGAAATACAAAATTAAGAACTTGGAGGAGAAAAGCCATTTTTGATATAACAAGGCGTGGTACCTATGACGTAAATGTGACGATGACATGATGTTTTGTAACACTGCAATTTGATTGGTACGAAGGATTCTCTGCACGCAGAACAAAGTTCAGTAAGGGTGTGGACCACACCCTTCACCCGCCGTCAACCCCAATGACTGTAATCTGGGGAATGGTCTAGCTGCACGACACTGAAAATAGTATGGGTTGTTTCAACGGCTAGCATAGTACTGTTAGATACTCTCGCAATGTTATCAACTCTTTTCTACTTTGACACATATATATTACAATTACAGTAATTATAAAAGTAACAGATCAAAAAAATTATGGGCGTAGTCTCCTATACTCAGGGCATCGTCAGTAGAGACACAAGTGTATTTGTCTTGTCAGTAGCAGAATTATCACAAAACAATAATAAATGGGACTCATAAAAGGCAAAAGGAATATGTTTGCTTTCTTTATGGTAATATACTCTGAAAATACTTAGAACAAGATACACATCAAAGTTATCAGTGCCACAAAGACACTGCATAGGTCAGTGGGAACAAAAAAATTAAGCTGACCCTTTAGACGGTGAATTTAATTTATTGCTTGTATTGAAGTACAACAATAGACACTGCACAGCTTCGTGGGAACAAAATTTTGAAAAGACCCTATAGACAGTGAAATAAATTTATTGCATTCATTAATGCAAAATGTAATGCGCTGTTAAATTCTTGGCCATAAGCAGATATTAGTATTCACAGGTATCTGTGACCATTATTGACAGAGGGGCTCTAATGGTGCAAAAAATCAATTTTTAAATAAAAATACCTGGTTGTAAAGCAAGCTTAGCTCGTCCTATTTTTGAAGGTTTGAGCCCAATCTGCCATTTAATTGCTTAGTTACAGCACATCAAAGAGATAGAGGTAGTAGGAGCAGCCCAACTCATTTTGTGGAGAAAAACCACGTTAATGATGTTCTTAGAAGTATCTGTATTCTTTCGTGTCACAGGAAAGGAAAATGGCCTTCTGCTTGCTGAAGGCTTCTTGTTCATATAACTGCACTTACTCAAGCTCAAAAGTTGTAATGTAAAGTCTGTAAGTACTTTAGTATAGCCTGAGTAGTCAAGAGATACATTGTTTGCTCAAGCGACACACGGCTAGCTCCAAGAACTTTGTTAGCTCGAGTGCTTTTGTGTTTGTTTAAAAACGTCAGAGTTGACTCGAAGGACCCTGTTTAGCTTAAGCAACTTTTGGTTACCTTAAGAGACTTGGTGTTTGCTCAAGAAACTCTTGAGTTACCTAGAGCCACCTTGAGTTAGCTCTATAAACCATGTTAGTTCTAGCAACACTGTCAAGACACTAGACAATGTAGGAAGTTTAAAGACAGTAGGAATCTTGTAGAATTTTATTTAAAAATAATAATTATTGTACATGAGCATTAATGTGTGCAAGTGTTATTATTAGGCAGTGGCTATTCATCAAGAAACCAAATCTCTCTGGCTGAGCCATACATTCAGCAGTGGGCGTGTTCAGGGGCATGACTCCATTTTTTTCCATAAAAGAGCTTGTGCACATGCACAATAGTGCAAAACAGAAATTAGTCTTTTTATCAAGGAAACACTAAATCATAATCCCAAAACCCTATGACAAAGATGTAAGAGAGGATGCTCTAAAAACGAAACACTAAACCGAAACCCCAACCCTACAACTCTGGAGGCTAAGAACTAAAAGAGGGTGTTATTTCATGACCTATGCTCTAAAAAAATTAAACACTAAGCCCCAATACCAACCCTACAATGCCCGAAGCTAAATGTAGGAGAGCATGTCTATTTCTTGATCTAAAGAAAGCCAAAAAAGCAGAAACTTATAGATTAAGTAAGATTGAAAAGTGTATGCGGCATAGTTTTACTCCGTATTGTCCTGACTGGATTCGAACCACTAACCACATCCCTGCAATCCAGATGCACCTCTCCACTGCACCACCACAACCCTGCAGAATCAATGTCACTAGTTGTTGTATATATACTCGACTTTCATAATAAATCTATTATACTAGGGCATAGCCCCAGTATATACATAGAGGCAAAGCCCCTGCACGTCCACTGCTGGACATATAGTTCTCAAAGACCAATCCGGTTACTGGACGTATAGACACTGCGTTATTATTATCATTTCCACTTGAGTGAAGGACCTCAATTCTAGGACCCTAAAGTGAAACAAAAGTAAAGCAACGCACAAAGATACAAGACGATCTCAGAAATGTGATAAGGTAAGTTTGAGAGAAAGTGAAATTGTATTGATTATACTGTACTTGAGGGACAGTGTCGCAATGTGTATTGTAACTTAAAATGACTGTGATTGAGTGGCAGAGACATGTCAGTAAGTGACATAGATACATGAGAGTATCATGTGTGTTTGTATTGGTTACACTGTATATGAGGGTTGGTACATTAATGTGTATTTTAGTACATGTAAGTCACCATAACTGAGTAAAACTTTATTTTTGTAGTGAGTAAAGGACAGAGTGAACCTTCCTGTTTTCCCTTTAGTTTATCCTACTGTCTTCAACTCTACAGGTACGTCATAATTCTCCACTTGTTTCTCAAGACGTCTCACTCCATTTTCTGGTAAGACAAATCCAATCATGTTTAAAGCTATACTCATTCCACTCACGTCTTGATCTTGGCTTAACCCAGTCTCATCTAGGTCTGCTCTCAACCTAGCTATCTCTGGGTCACCTCATCACTGCCTTTCCCATCGTCGCTGCTCGTTTATTATACATGACAGTTTCTATAGGTTGTTATTGTTAATAATGATAATTATGATACTGTAGTAATTATGTTGTATTGTATAATGTAGTTAAACAGTGGTATTGTGGTGCTGAGTGGTTAACATTGTTTCTATGTAGGTGTCTAGTAAGTTGTCGTGATTCATTGTAGTTTTCTTGCCTGATTACCTACTGGTGGTTATAAGTAGTCTTGTAGCATCTCTAGTTTGTAGTGTTAGCCTTTCCACCTTGCTCCTTATGCAGTACGAGGTCAGTTTGCCTTGCTTTCTCCATACTTGTACAGTTGTTGCGAATGTTATAGTTCCTTGTCACCATGGTAAGTTGCTAGGATACGTAACGTCGCCATGACACCCCATTTACCTCTGTGTAAAGGTATGTGCACGGTAATGGTTATAGTATCTACTTGCTTCTCTCTCTGGAACTGGAAGGAGTATAGCAGCATCATTGGCATCAAAATGATAGCTCATGGTCTTTACAGTCACTTGGTGCAAAAAGCTATTTCTCGACCAACAATGCGCAAGCTGACCTATTATCACCATACTGATAAATTTAATAATGCGCCATAAGGGCCCTTTTGTCAATTATAGTCACAAACACTCCAGTCAAGTAGAAAAACTAATTTTCAACTATACGTATACAATGTGCATATTTACTATTACTTAATTGAAGGGTGTATCCACATTGCAGTGCAAATGGCAATTTGTTAAGAAGCACAAAAAATGAGAAAGGAAACAAACATTCTTTCAATATTCAACAAAAACATATACAACTTAGGGAAGCAAAACTTTAATGTACATATATGAAAGTAGCCAAGAGTTAAGGTAAATTTACAATCTGTTTTTTTAGAAATCCAAGGTCAAAAATTTAAAAGAACAAGGTTAAGTAGGATTCTAAACGACCAACAAAAGTGCGAAATAAAAATCCTACTCGTGACGCAAATTCTACTCTACATTGTATATTCAAAGTTTTTATGTAAGAAATATGGATCACCTTGCAATGTAGAGTAGAATTTGCGTCACAAGTACGAGTTTTCATTTCGCATTTTTGTTGGTCGTTCGGAATCCTACTTAAACATGTTTTTTTAATGTTTTAAGTTCTTGTTTGTGTTGATTTTTTCATAATATGTGACCATAATTGACAAAAGGTACCTTATGGCGGATTTGAAAATTCATCATTAAAATGAAAAATATCATCTTGTGAGTCCTCTGTTGGACAAGCATTGTTTCTATAAGTTACATAGGAACTTTTTGCATCCTGTTGAGTAATTTTATGTTAAATGAAGCTCAGGAAGATAGATTTTTTAGGCTATAATGTCAAATTTCACTACCCGCCATAAGGTACCTTTCGTCAATTATGGTGACATATTTGTATTATTTCTTTTGTTGTCATTGTGATGCTTGTTGAATTTACAAAACAACAATTTCATTATTATTATCATTCTTTTGACTTTACATCATTTATGAGAGAGAGCATTCAATAGACATGCTGAAGAAATATCAACTATCCTGATGAAAAGTGAAATTAATACTAGTCTTGACACAAGTCCTAGTTCAAGAAGCTGTGAGTTGAGAGTGTCCATCTTCCCTGCAATGTTGCAGCTATTCCTGTTCTTCCAGGCTGATATGATTCATATTATTATTGCATGTCATGCGTTAAGTAATTTTTTTTTTTCAATAAAATGAAATCACGCGCTTCATAAAACAGTAATGTGTAAGATTAATACTGTCTGTTAGCTGGAAACCTCCACTAAAGTGTTGCAGTAGTTGATTCCGAGCATAGCTTGGTAAAAAATAAATTGCTTTATGCAGAGCATAAGATCTGAGCATGCGCTACCACACCCAAATTTTGAAGCACATGCTTCTTCACTATTATTAACGAAATGGCGGCATGCAGCTAAAATGGCAGCAGTCACTGTATCACTTTTCCTTTACTTGATGAATGATCTGATGGACATGGACCTGCACGTAGACTGTTGGAGTAGATTGGTGTGAGAATTATCCTTGTAGCATCAAGTGATAGTGAGATACACATCAACAACAGGATTGACAGGACTTGATGATGGTGATGAAGATGAAAAAAGGTGGCTGAAACAAAATGGCTGGTTTGCCAATTTTTGGTTTTTCTTTTACACAAGATTCAGAGCAACGCTAGGGGTAGCAATGGAGTCTTCTGGTCAAAATAAGGTCATCTATATGTCTGGTAAGCATAGGAGCTCGTTTTTCCGTTATAGTAAGGCTCTAAAAGTCGTGGCAGCCGTTCTGTTTAGTGGTGAATCCTACTAGGTAACTCTACCGCTAATACTAATACACAAGTAATGTCTGGCCACAAGGCCTGTTATCATTTTATGCACATAGAATAAGAATGCAGAATTCAACCTATGTTAAGTACCTGCATCTTCGGCAGTGTTTTAAACAGATCATTAGCTCTTCGTTTTTCTGCTCTGGTATCAGTTTTCCTAATATTAACAAAATACGAAGTAGAATCAGACTTATAGAAATGTTCAAGGCAAGTACATACATACATAAGGGCTATTTATGAAGAAGGGGCTTCTCCATAAAAAGAGATATAGCATATTTCTCTATCATAATACACACACATGTACTTCGTCATCCAAGTCAAATACTTATGGAAAGTGACTCGTAATCTTAAAGCTACCATTTACATTTCAAAATAAGCATATCTTTTGTTATCGTAATTCTTTGGCACAAAACTTGGTGAAAATTACTTGCCAATGTTTCAGGGTAAATACTTTTAAACAATCTTATCCTTACTTCAATGCAACTATAAGAGCCTACATGCACTTAATAGTAAATATTACAAACCTGAAATATTGTTGCCAGCATTCATGTTCTTATTTGTGAAGAAGAGGAACAAAGAGATTGAAACACTGGAAGGAAATATATACTGTAATGTTTGCCTACTGTATATCTCATACACAAACATAATAATACGCTGCCATTTTAACGTTAAAGGAATACTGTCGCCATGTCTGGATATCAGGGCACTTTTTGTAGAGTTGATGAAGTATGATTTGTGGGATATTTTGTTAAGAATAATGGCAGAACATATGACAAGCTTCGTAGAGTGTTCATTATTACATGCTGAAGAACTGAGAGTAAGTGCTGCTAAGCTAAGATGGCAGATAAAGGACAGAGGAGACCTCAAAACGATATAGACTCAATGAAACACAGCTACACGGTCAAATTTACGAGTGAAAAAGACACTAGCCATTTATGGATGAAACACTTGACAAAAAAAGCAGCAAATTGCTTACCTCTTAGTTTGGAGATAAACATAAGGCATCATTTGTTAAAGTATTAGAGCTCTAGAAGCAAGATCGGAGCTCAAGAGTAGGAACATCTTTAAAATCTTGTTTCAGCCACTCCAAAACAATGTCCACGTTTTTGTCTGTAAACTGCTTCATTAGTACAGCAAGAAGAACAAAAAGAGATGAAAGAACAACATGAACAAGCCTAGTAACTGAGAATAATGGCTGCGTTGATCTTGCGCAAGCAGCTGTATCATGTTAATTGGAATTTGGAGAATGGCGCATGCATATAAATTAACGGGAGGGGCAAATTGGTTTCACCTTGGTTACATGTTATTAATAAAATGGTGGCTGCTCTTCAACTACCTCGGCATCAACTACATAGCTGTTGGCTTTGTGATTCCTTTGTTTTCTTGTCTCTTTGAAATGTAGTGGAACATACAGGATCAATTCATTTACACTATCCAAGTTTCAGGCTTTCTTGTGGTATTTGTTGCTGTGTGGCTCAATTTCATAATTTCATAACATACAAGTCTCACTTATTCAAGAATCATCTAGCTGTCTTGAAAGGCCAGTCTGAACCACATTTATCTTTCTCAATTCGTTACTATCACGAGTCAATGAAAGTACTTTGTTGTAACTTGAGTGTTTACTGCTTTATACACTATTGGGAGGCTCGGCATGATAATAATAATACATGTACCTCCGAACAGATATTTGACATTCAATGCAGCATTAATGAAGATTCTGATCATGATGAAATAGAGAGCATATTTTTAATTCCCAGCCATTAAGATATTGATGATAAAGCTAGTAAGAACTCAGAAGCTTTGTTTATTGTAAAGACATCAGAAGTGAGGAAGATGACTCTTACTGCTGTTAATAACATTTTGGGAGATACACAAAAACTTATTGAAGTAGCGCTTACTGATTCACAGAAGAAAACCTAAAGATCTCATGTCTTGTGGGATTGATGTTTCTACAGTACCTGATTTTGAAGCTAATTTTACTACTGGAATGAAGCCATTTGACGGAATCCATATATAGTAATTACAGATGAAATACTTCAAGGAAACTTTAGGTCTTATAGTGAGTTTTCAGTTGTCATAATTATGTCTAATAGCATTACAGGAACCTCATGAAATAGTTTCAGGTTCTGTGTTTTTAAACTCATTTAGATTAAAGCGTGATTTTGATAAATTTTATTATTGTCTTTAAGGCTACTATACAGAGCTTGATAAATTCTGCTTTTCTATTAGATCAAGTAAGAATTCAGTGCATGTTGACATGTACATTACATTAAACCATTTCTTGATTTCAGATTTCTTCTCCTCATTAATTGAATGATCATTTTATGGAAGATTACTGTGACAGGGACCAATTTCATACTCACCCACTATTTTCTTGTGATCCATATTCATTGCAAGTAATTTTGACATGGAAGTTGTCAATCCTTTTCGTCCAACACTAAAACACACAAACTTGGTATGTCATGTAACACATGTTTATGCATCCATTTACAGTGCACCAACATGTACTTGTGCATGTACATGATAATGAGTAACAGCATATCATATGCAAGCCTTTGCTTCTTTAGAAATGTTTTATTTTACTCTTGGTAATAGACATCCTTACTACCAGTCCACTGTTCAGCATATGTATCTACTAAGCAATACTTATACTTGAAAAGTATGGAATTGAAGAAATATTGAAACCTTTTATGAATGATATAAAGGAATTTAAAGAGGTTTGTTAACAATGTACATACTTGTATAACACATTATATGTACATAATTTGTAGGAATGTGGTTGTGAAATTTCTGTTAACGGTTATTCGCCATACCTACGAGACAGTCTTTCTGTTTGCTGTGCTGACAATTTGGCAAGCCAATTATTAGGTGGCTTTAAAGCTCTTAATGCCGTATTAAAAAAATGTCTCTTGTCTATGTGAACACAATTATTAATTCAAAATGAGGTATGCTTGTATTTTTGTGACTTACATGCATATATGATTGGGAATACATACTAGTTTCGTGAGTAGTACTTTCTGGCTAGAAATCGGAACTCATGCAAGAAGCATTGTCAATACCTTCATGGTCCTTTACATGATCACTTATCTGCCACTTATGGAATTTCTCAGAATGCTATTTTAAATAATTCCAAGTATATTTACTGTGTAGACGGTCTTTCCCTGATTGTATGCATGATGTATTGGGGGAGTTTTACCTTACTTTGTGAAATTGTTATTGCTTACTTTTATTCAACATAAACACTACTTTACTCTCGAAGAGTTTAATAATAGAATTTGTTACTTTCCATTCGGTCCTTGTGACTCTGAGAAGCCAGTAACAATTTCAAGTACATTATTGATTTGTAGTTACAAGTCACTGAGGCATTTAGGTATAATTATTATGAAAAATTTGTTTATTAACACAATTTTGTTCTGTATCAGCAACTGAAATGTGGTGTGTTGGGTGCTATCTTCCCTTGTTGATTGACGATTTAGTGTCAGATGATGACGATCACTGGTCTAACATGCTTACTTGGTGTGACCATCTTATTGGGTTGTTTTTGACACAATTTAAGACTCTGTATCCAGATCAAAGCATAATTCCTTAGAAGCATTATCTTATTCATTACCTCAGTTCCATGAGAATGTTAGCTAGTGTCATTATAATTATTGCTATAATATTCATCATTGGCATAGGTTTGGCCCAATAAACAGGCATTGGTGTATGCATTTTGAGGCAAAGAATGATTATTTTAAGGGTCATGTTATGGGCAACTACAAGGATATAGCTGAAACTGTATCTATGAGACACCAGCCTTGAAGTTGTTACTACTTACAAGGTTCACAAATTGACCTAGAATTTTGGAGAATGTATTTTATAAAAATTTTATATTAAGATAAATTAGTGATTATTTCTAATAGGTCGGAGCTTTTCAGTTGGTTGTTTGGAAGAAAAAAGATTAATTTAACAATCTTTTACTGATTACAATGAAGAAACTGCAGTGATTTCGTAAGTCTAGATTCTAATTGTATTACAGTAACTATGTTATACAATTTTAGTTATCCATGGGTGAAAGTTCATAGTCAAGTCTACAAATTTGGTTATGTTCTTTTCAAAGAAATTAAAGATGATGTTCCTCAGCTGTGTGTCATCAAGTTACTTTTTTGTTTTTTGAGATGACACAATTTATTTTATTGTTGACAAGCTACATAAAATTGAATATTACTGGCATTACCATGCTTGTTATACTATAGATAAAGAGAGGTCACGCATATTTGTAAGCTATCTCATTTTTGTGACCATCATACATATAACTTTCAAAAGTTTTAATTCATTATTGAATAACTATTACTTTATTGTACAAAAGTACTTCATGTTTTGACATTAAAATAATTGTTAAGTACATTTATAATGAACACTCTTATTAATGTGATATTGCTATGAATGGTCGGAATTCAACACCAGTGGGATAAAACCACTGTGGTGGAAAATTAAATGGTGTATTATACCAACTTCAATCAGGCTTATTTCCCACCGGCATTTTTGCAGTGCATGCACTTCCACTGAATCTCTTCTATAGACCATTCCCACCCACTAGCTAATCTGAACTACACACTGAGTTACATGTAATTATACCTTTTCCCAACTTTTCTTTCCAAAATAATGAAATCTTTTTTATTACTTAGTGTTCCCCTATCAACTATTCTTGTCTTAGCTCACGTCTTAGGCATCTTCTATAAGATATATCATACATCATTGTTAGTCACATTAAATTTTACCTCAATTATTGAACAAGGTCCAACAAATGTAACATGGCAATGAACAGGTTACCCTGAACAAGTGAAGAGTCAATTATAGGCTTATAGCCGCATTGGTAAATCAACTGCATGCAAAGTGGGCATATTAGAGTCTGTAAATCAAACATGGCTGACACAAGTAAAAAGACATGACATTAGAGATCGGAATGGATCCAATTATTTGCATGGGTAGTAGCTGTGCATGCGCAATACTGATTCAATTGCACTCAACTTGTATTGTCCATAAATCAAGCAATAACAAAAAGTTCATGGCAAACATAAAAAATTGCTTACTCGACCACTCTTTTGCTCTCAAGGTTACCCTGTTCAGTCTACAAAAAATAAGCAATGTTAATAATAAATGTAAAAATATTTTACATTATTGTTTACAATGAATATTACAGGCTATTTTTATCTTGAAAAAAAATTTGCTAGGAATGTCCTACGGAAAACAATAATTTTATACAGCAAAAATATTTATTACTGATCTGTAAATATACTAGTGTAAAATTAAGTAAAACCAATTATAATAAATTATTACCTGTTTGAAAGAAAAAAATTAATTAAAAAATAAACATTGATTGCAAATTCTATATAGCAAAAAAATTAGAGCAATTGTGTGGCCAAAAATTTCTGCTAATTATGCAGATTTAAAAAAGCAGAATTGAATAGACTTTAAAGGCTTGCGTTTAAAGACAGTTAATTTGAAAGGTGGGGCTCCTCCCTGCGCATGCGCACGGTTCTTCTTCAGTGTCTTGTGAGTATTGTCAGCGTGAGCGGTTGTGGCTACCTGTGTTTAGATTAAGACTCTCTTATTTTGTGATTACTGGTGTTCTGACTAGTGAGTGATGCCGAAGACTCATGCTAGAGGTGGTGGCCGGTCTCGGGGCTCAGGTCGCTCAGGTCGTTCTGTTCTAATTTTGTTGTTTATTGTTTATATTTGTCTATCGTGCTTCCTGGTCATGAGCTCCTTGGGGGCCTTCCTTGCCCCTCACATCATGTATTCATAGGCGTATGTAGACCCGGGCAAGTACGGGCTTTGCCCGGGTAGAAATTTGCAGCCATAATTATATTCATTAGTTATTGTATTATACACAGTATTGTATCAGTGGGAGGACTGTTAACCACAATAGTTAGCACTGTTAACCACAATAATTTAGCACACACCTACATGTAACAAGTGTTTATTCAAGCGCCAGGGCAGTTACAGGTCTTAAATTTAAAATGCCTTTGCCCAAATTGCCCCAATCAATAGTTAAAGGTATGATTAATTAATCAGATATATGAATAATTAATTAT
>NW_003546388.1:31001-40396 GCF_000090795.2 Amphimedon queenslandica | reverse complement strand
CACCCCTTCCTCTTTGAGGGGCTGTAACTAAGCAACCATAAGGCGGATGGAGCTGAAACCTTCGCGACTGGGACGAGCAAAGATTGCGTTACAACTTGGTACATAAATCTCAAAATTGATTTTTTGCGCCAAACGGTACCTTTTGTCAATTATGGTCACATATTTAGACTCATTAGTTCTTGGCATTTCTTGAATTTACGGAACATTAGTACTTAGTAGCATAATAAATTGCTGTAACTTGCCTTTTACCTTGTGAATATACTTTTGTGTGGTCTTAAAATGAAAAACTAATTATTGTTTACATTTATTATCTATATTCGATAAATTGCTATTGCTTGCATCTCCAGTACTAACTGCACACCAGTAATTTCAGGAAACAGCCAGGTCAAGAAGCTGATATCATGAAAACTATAAATACTACTATAGCGGCCATACAATTATTTTTTTAAAATTTTTGAATCATTAATTATATCTGTAGCCTATAACTGCTCATAATTATTAATCATTATTGAACATTACAAAGATCTATTTCCCGTTCCAAAACTATTTAAGTTCATATTCAGCTTCAGTTGCCATTTCTCCACTCACACTCACAAGTCTCAACTTTTTTCACAGTTTTGCAACCTTTTATTTCTCAAAAAGCAGCAAGTCAGTTCATTTACAAACTTACACTAGCTATCATCATATTTCTATATTGTTCGGTACTACGAAGAGGCCCGCCACCACCACCACCAGCTCTGTCAGCAGCTAGAGGTCCGCCACCTCCAGTAGCTGGAGATGAAGGGCCTCCACCACCACCTCCAGCACTCCCAAGAGCTGGAGGCCAGCCACTCTAGTAGATGGAGGCCCGCTGGTAGCTCTCCCTCGTGGAGGAGCAGGAGGGAACACCGGTGCTTCCTCCTGAAGTCGCACCCGTGCTTCTTCCTGCCCCAGGACTGCCTTTGCTGCAACAGCAAAGGCAGCACATAAATGCCTAGCTGAGGGCTGTGAAGAGACAAATTGTAAGTTTTTACTATGATGTACTTTCAATTATATTTACATTCCATAATAGTATGGTAATCTACCAAGGAGAGCTGGCAGGGGCAGAGGAAAGGGCTGTAGGCCAAGGTCCCGAGGGGCCTCAATCAAGAACTATAACTTTCATTAACTACATGTTCTTAAAAAACTTGTCACTATAATAATAAATGTTAAACATAGTCAATTAAAAATACATCAGCATTAAGCCAGACTGAAAATACATTAGCAATGCCAAGTGTTTGACAAGACAAAAATGCTTATTCCCTTTACTTTCTTTCAATATTTCTAGATGAAAAATTCACAATATCGTAATGCATGATTTTAAAAAATTAATTCTTACATGATAGTCATTATTATGGACAAACTCAATACGTACACGAACTTGCACAGTGCCATCGTCATTCATAGTAGAGATGAAATTTAGAAATTCAACATTAAATTTTAATTACTAACTATAAATTAAAAAATTTTAAAGTAAACGAAGAAAATTAAAGAAAATACATACCGTGGCCATAGTTAATCAGATACTCAATATTAATCATGGAAAAGAATTCTAGCCTTGGATCATGATCTATAACACAATAATAAAAAACCATGAAATCTCACACTATGTTATCTTACTATGTATTCAATTTCTAAGACTATAACAATATGAAACCTGTGCAGCTAGAAAGTGGTGCCTCATCAAGTGTGAAAGCACCACTAATCAAAGTACTACAAAAATTTTGTGCAATGATGTTTATTTATTTGAAATTAGTTAAGTTACCACAAACAAATTCAGACAATAGCCTTAGACATTTACCATGCCATGACAGTATTGCATTACACCTATTGCAGAATCATTAAGTCATTTGCTGCTGTAAATACCTTAAAGCAAAGTAAAAAAGAAACATTATCAACAGCAAGCAATGTCAACACACAGGCTATGTACATGTACATGTATATACATGATGTAACCTATGTTTGTGACAAACATGCATTACAAACCACTATAAAGATACATCTGCTCACAAGGAGGAATAAGCCTTCACCTTTTAAATCTCTTTCCAAGTCTGACTTTATTCTCACCACACTTAAGTCCTTGTGTAAAATATGTACCTGTGTAAAATATGAATGTGAAATTATACAACATGTACTAACAAATTGACAGTAGCATACATGCATTTATCAACAATTAATATACATATAAGACATGTATAGCTCCACAATGCATATTTAGCTATAATTGACTCATACAAGTATATGTGCATGCACTGTACATGTAATTTAGACATACACTGTTCAATTTGCTGACTCATGCAATCCTGAATTAAGTTTCTTTTACAAGACCTGCATTGTGCAAATACACATTAATAGACCACATAAATGCTTTCCAATGTGCAAAAAAAATTTTTGTATTGTTAATGAGGACATGCATGCATACAAGAAAAGATGCTTTAGCAAACATTCACTTATATCGAGTAAAGAAAGTACTTACTGTGGCCATAATTAATAATATAATCATCAAACAAATATACAGTATGCAGGCGCAGATCTAGGATTAAATTTTTGGGAGGCCCATTATGATATGGGTGGGGTATTTACTGGGTGCAGTCAACTAGGCTGGCAGGATTTCCTTTGGGAAGTCAAAATTTTGAAGTTAAGGACTCTTAAATGAGCTCCTTTGTGGTTTACAGACTGTTTACACAGTCAAGTACTGCAGCTATTTCACAGTTTACATAGGTAAAACTAATATTATACTTGACCAGAAAAATTTTTTGTGTGGCCTGGCTCCCCACGCCCCCCACTAGATCCGCCCCTGACAATATCTAACCTAGAATCATAACCTATAAAAAAGTACGTAAGACATCTCACAATACTATCCATCTTACTACATATTCCAAACTACCATAATATGAAACCTATACAAATATAAACTGGCACCTCTTACCGCGTGACTCAACTACTGATGAAGGAGCTGCAACAAAAAAAATTAAATTAAATGAAGAAATTAATTTAGTTACAACAATCGAAATCCAGAATTGCCTTTAATTTTATTGAGTATTGCTGAATCAGGAAATCATTTCCAGCAGTAATTACCTGTAAAGCATACCAATCACATGAAACCTGACTACTCAATACCACATTGTAGTCTGTGCCAAGCAAGTACCTGTAAAAAGTATGAGTGACACACTAACTTATAATAATGATAATGGTAGCATCTACAATGTTTCTGATTGGATCATACCTGTATGTGCCTGCAAGTATTTTTGAGATAATATTGCTTGCTAATGCTATCCTCAGTTACGACACTTTCATGACCTGCTTAATATGATATGACACTAAATACATGAACAAACAATGTGCAAACAATATTTTTTTGTTGATGAGAACATGCACATGTGACAATAATCATCAGTTTAAGATGCGCAACATCAGGTTGCAAGCATTAAGTATGTTCACAGCATTAATTGCAGCATCATTCTAATGCACAACATCAGCCAGCAAGCATTAACGTAATAATGCGCACAGCATTGATGGCAGCATTATGCACAACAACAGCTGGCATACTTTTACATACATGTAATGCGCACAGCATTGATGGCAGCATTAACGTGAATGATGATCATTATTATATGAACAGAATCACAGCTTGAATAATACTACATGTATAATAACAACTTTTAATGTTACCCAAAAATTTTTCTTGTCAGGACTTCAAAATTTTTGAGCAGAGCCGAGATCCATGAGCACCTGTTACTTGTAATGAACATGTAGTACAAGCCACAAACAAGATCCAGATTTGATAATGACAGCTTCCTCCCTTCCTAAACCTCTGTCCTACATAAATGATAGTCACAAACATTTGAATAAATGCTAAACTCTAATGAACAGTAAACTTCTTTCACACCTTCTCCTTGTCCATTATGGCAACAAGTAATCTATATTCACTGTTATTTGTTATACCTTGATTAATCTCACTTCGTAAATGTAGTTATATCTCTTCATACTGAGCAATACTAGGCACCACTGATTTTCACACACTCATACATCACTCACATTGCACATGCAGTAAAATATAAGTCCACTAAACAACCAATGTTTTTAAGATGATGGACCTCCCATACACCATACCCACTTTCCATCAACAATCAATGCTTAACAAAATATTACTAGACTTCACTGCTTGGAAATAATTAGTATCAACATGTTTCAAATACAAAGCAGGTGTATTAGCATCACAAGAAATGCCATATAAAGTTTGGGTTCCATACCACCTAGCCCAGCCAACAAAAGGAGTTACAGAACATGAATATATGGTTGTACCCAATATTGCAGTTAGTGTAATAATCTCTGTGTCAGTGGCCCACACATAATTTCTATACATTTTTGACTTATTTATGTAATCATATATGCTTGAATATCCGGTTGAACTTAATGTACTATTAAAAAATTCTTCAAAGTTTGGCATATTACTAACAATTGCTTTACGTAATTTGTAATGCTGAAAAATAGACCCAGTAATAAGATATGAAAGGGCATAAAATAAATAGTTCCCATCAACAGGGACATCAAGAGTAGTATTAGGAACTCTTTCATCCGACAATGGTGTCATTGGACAAACAGGTAAGATTCTAGCAGCTGTTACAAACTTAAGGTTTAAAATCTCACACCACCTTTGAAATTCTTCATTACCAGAGTAGTAAACATAATCCCCTTGTGTCCTACTCACAATATCTAGGTTGGGAGGCTCTTCATAAGTAAAGATGACATCATCTTTTTTGGATTACTTTTTCCTTAATTAAATGCTTAACAGTTTAATAGACACAATCAGACTACTATTACCATGGTCATTTTTACAATACATTTGGTTTTATATCTTTTAGTTTACATTTAATGTTTGAGTTTTATAGATACAAAAACACTACTACAACTATCATCATCTTTGACATTAAAATTTGGTTATTATGTTATTCAAATTAATTCAAACAATTAATTTAGCATTTTTTTGAGCGAGGCAATACCAAAGCAGTGTTGTCAGTACTACTGTCTATATTAACTTTTCTTCTTTGGGGGCAAAGCTTATTTAAAGCATTATCCACTCAAACGATTCCGTTTCTCTCTGCAAGCACCTCCACCGATGGAAAGAACCAGTAGGCATGACACCTTTAACAAGTGAAAATACTTTGGCCAATATTTTCTTTACTGAACGAAAAGTATCGAATTGTCAAGCAACCAGTTTTAAAGTATGGGAGAAGCAACTCAGACTAATCAGACTCGAAAAGATGGAATCATGCTGAATCTTCGCATTATCAAATGCTTCTATCTCTTCCAGGACCAAAGTGTCATCAACAGCAGATTCAATTTTGTCATCAACCCGAGCCTTCTATATCACTTCCTCAATGACTTCCTCTTTCACCTGCTCTATCACCTCCTCTATTACCTCTTCCTCCACTCCCTCTGCATTCCCGTCTTCCTTCTCCTTTAGTATAAGTTGACTCTCTTTAAACGCAGCAACCATATTCAAACTGTTGTCAGTTACAATTCTACTGACTCTAATCACATCTATTTCCAAGTCTCAAAGAACATCTCTTGCTATCTGAAGAACTCCTGCTGTTTGAGGATGAGTAAATTGCTTCACTGCTTGGGTAAAATGAATTGAAAAACAGCTTTTCTGCAAAAAACAGTGACCAGTAACACCTAGGAATGATTCCGACATTTCTTTCTTTGAAGAAATAGCAATGGTCAAAGCTATTTTGCCTCCTTCAAGTGAAGAAGAAATTCTTCACTTAAGTTCTGTAAGTAACTTTGACATCTCTCTATATAAGGTATTACGAGGAGGAACAGAAAACCTAGGGTTCAATTCATTGAGAAAGCTTCTCAATTCTTTGTTTTCGACACAAATAACTGGAGAACTGCTGGTAGCAACAAATATTATAAACATTCTCATTAGAGAGCAGTAGATGGGACACCAGGCTCAAAAGGTTTCTTTTCCTAAATACATGATTAAATTGTTAGTGTCGGCGACTTGTTTTTCCAAGAGAACACAGCAGTGACCTTCTTGGCTTCCTTTTGTTTCCAGTAGGCGTGACACCTTGTGAGCTGTTCTGCCTGATCTTCTTTATCCTTTGACCAGGCAGACGAAGCTCCAGGGAGCCTGAATCGACCATCATCCCCAGGACTTCAATCTCCTGGGTTGGAACCATCACTGACTTCTTTGGGTGGGATATAAATCCCAGATTTTCTAGCAGGTATACCAGTCCCTCTGTGTGGTCCTTTGCTAACTCTGCTAACACTGCCGAGGATATTGTCTATGCTACTAGCCTAACTCTTAGCTCTGAGCAGTGTTAGAGCTGGCTTTATGGTCTTGGTAAAAACCCAGGGAGCACAGGAAAGGCCATATGGCAGACATGTGAACTGGCAGAGGCAGTAAAAAGCAGCAAAGCTATCGACTGGATGGTGGGACTGTTGGATTGGAATCATGGAAGCCCTCTATCTTGATATGTTGGTGGCTGCTACGTGCTCGTTGAGGCTTTTAGAGTTATTACCGGCCTAGTCCCACCATCCTTTATGGGAACAAGCTTGTCACCAAGAAGGATGGTGGCACAAGGTCAGTAAATAACTCTTAAAAGCCTCAACGAACACGTAGCCCCTAGTATTTCAGGACCAGGCCGGAACAGAACCCATTTCCTGCTTCCGGGGGGCAACACTGTCATAGCTCCCTTGGACGGCACCTGCTCTGGGGCATGGCAATTGGGTTGGCCTTGATAGGACATATATCTTGTAGCCCAAAATGGTGTCAAGATTCACTGATCTTGGCTGTGACAAGCCAGTTTGCATGGAAGGGAGCTAACTTTCCTGTGATATTTGGCTCCACCACTATTAGTGGTAATAACCCCCTGTTTTTAATATTACTTGATTCGTGTCTTTTATAAAACTTTGAATAGACGAAGAATGACAGAGAATTGACACTGTTCAATGTGTCTACTTCTTTGTAGGCTGCTTGTAATGGCTTCTTTCGTGCCAGCTTCATCTTCGAGACTGGCCAGCACCTCTCGGGGGCAGTGGGGCAGCTTTGTGGCCAAAACTGTCTCTTCTGCTGCAGGTTGGATTTAGATGATGCGAGATTCTTGACAGGATCTGCCTTAGATTTCATCCACTCCATGAAGTCAGTTCCAAATTGTTCAACTGATGTTTCTCTATACAGATCCTCATCTGCAAGCCCTGTGATGCTTGGGTTGACATCCTTCAATACCTTGAGTCTCATCATGCGAGACAGATTAGATAATGCATTACCCAACAGTCTGATTGCATCTTTTAGGCATGCAGAGGCCTTTATGAGAGACAATGCTTTGTTAGGGGAACTCTCTGAGTTCATTGAAACCAACAGTCAAATCAATGGCCCTATAGTATTGTGAATATAGGCCTAGATCCTGGATAGATCTGCATCTGCAGGTTTAGTCTCCTAGGTAATAGCAGTGGGAGATTAAATAGTTGATCCAAGCACGGGCATCTAGTCTTCATCAAACTTGGACATTGAAATCAGCTTTTCAATTTCCTACGTTCCATGATAGGAAGGGTAGAAGTGAAGGCTGAGACGAGGAAGGCTCTATCCTCCTCTAATAGAGATACCATATTTCCTTAAATAAAAGCCTGGTCGTCTTTTTCCTAAAATGGTATTTGGATCTCAGAAAAATATAAAAAAACTTCAGCCCACAGTGAGATTGAAACCTGTAACCTCATGCTTTTGACTTCTGGAACTTCAGGCATTATCCATTAGACTACTGAGTCACTCCTAGGCAAGTTTTGCGTATTTCTAGTTTAAATGTATTGCTACCCCAGCATTTATTCAAATGTGGCTTCTATTGAAGGATTTATGGAAAGTAAATGGCAGCTGGAGTTTCCTTCTGCTCGTTGTCCTCCTCATGGTCGGACCAGCTGGATTCAGCAGATGGCAAGTCTTCAAGGTCAGTGTTGCCTACCCTGTCTGCCCAGTCTCAGACCACCCTGTGACGGGTCAACATCTTTTTTGATGGCGGCCCAGCCTTACTACTGGATTCCAGAGACTGAACTCTAACAAATATGGTGTCATTAAGGGATGATTACATCCTCTGCCATAACTTCATTACAGCTTTGTTTGTGGTGCACCTTTTTCTGCGACTATGTACAGTTTTGGGGCGCCTCCTAGTTTTAGCAGGGCTCTGCCTGCTGCTGTTGCTAAATTCTTGACAAAGAAGAAGGGAAATCTGGCGAGCTACAGCTTGAACTCATAATGATATGGTGTCGGAGCTAGAAAACAGGCCAATAAGGTCAAGGCGTGGTATATCTTATAGCCAATTTGTGGCCACACCCATGGGTGTAGCTAGTTACAGTAAATTCTTTTTATTAGTACAAAGTGAAATTTAGAAAACTAGGCCAAACACCATTGATATGTGAGACTGAGCCTTCTGCATTATAATTATGTCTGTTGGCCCGCTAGTAGTGATGGGTGGTAACGGTTTGATTTGCTAGTACCAAATTAAAAAGTAATACTGACTGAAGTTTTGCTTCCGGAAGGCACACCCATTAAGCATTAATTAACTATTATAACCAATAATAATTAGTAATAACCAGCTAATTATTATTCATAAATATTGAGTAATTAATTAAAAATGGCTACGTGTGGCTATTCCATGCTATAGATGCTAAAGGTAATCGGAACCATACTCAGTACCATCAATACTCTCAGGTGAAGTACTTGGTATCAAATCAAAATGGAAAAATCTGGTATTGCCAATCACTATTGCTAGGTCACCACAGCAGGCCATAAACATCGACTGTAACCTGCCCTTTAACAAATTTCAGTGAAAGAATAAAAGATGATTGCCCCATCTAATGGATTATATTCAGTACTTTAGCCAATGGAGGTACTGCTAACGAGGGGGATGATCCAAATATTGGCCTGGATCTGTCCTCACATTTCAAATGGTTATCTGAATTCACTGAAATGGATTACTTGAATGGACTACTGAATGGAACACTGGACTATAAAATGCACTGTGTCATCAATGATGAATAATACATCAATGATTATTATATAGGCGGTAGCCTATATGTAGGGTTGAGGTTGATTTTTCATGATGACGGCCAAAATTACAATTTTCAAACTCTTGTAACTCTTTTATCTTACGTTGCACAGCCTTATAAATTGCTTAGATGAGCTCTCCTTCGCTGAGCGATTCTCCTGGTACCTTTAAAGTGTACTGTAATGTAGCAGGAGGATATTTGGAGAATAGGCCCAAATTCAAATTTCTACTAAATTCTTCAGACTTTTTCTTCTTTCAACTTCTTCCATTGCCACGATAATCTTTTTAACCAGACAACAGCTTAAGATGGCCTTTACATCATTCCTTAGCAAG
>NW_003546388.1:18439-30748 GCF_000090795.2 Amphimedon queenslandica | reverse complement strand
CTATTCATTTAGAGTGAGTTTAAGGCTAAAGCTGGACTGAGTTGTCATTGTCAGCTGCTATAATTTCATAATTGAAAATCATTGGCATAGTTGTTATATTATCAAGATAAGTAATTACAATGATAAGCATTAGATTTCTGAATATTTGTGATGGTAATAGTAATGATATTCATCCTGCATTTTTGTTTTTGTATTACTTGCAATTTTGTTGTTAAGTGTAATCATTTAGGTGTTAGTTGTGAAAAAAGGAAGTAGGAAAAGAAAAAGTATATTTATCTGGGTCAAAAAATTAAAAAAAGCATGTAAAAAAGTATGAAATTAGAAAACAACTTGAAGGCAAAAATAGATCAAATGCCAGAGCATACTATATAAGGCAATGTAACAGGGTGAAAAGCAAAGCAAAAATTGCATATAAAATCAGTAAAAAACAAGTAAATAAAAAATATTTCTATTAAATAAGAAAAAGTAGGGTTGTCAAAAAATAAAAGAAACAATGGGGTTGAGTTCAACCATAATTATAATTAATAGTTCAATTAATAACAATAAACTTTAAGTAATAAAAAAAATTTATGCATGAAAATAATACAAATATTTCAAACCCTACTTTGCAGAAAATGATAACGTGGCGAGCCCATGCAATTACAATTTTTAAGAAGTATATTAATAATTATTTTAAATTTTCAATATTGTACTGAATCACAAAATTCAAAGAATGCATTACCCTATCCATAGTTTAGATTTTTTTATTGTGATGACAGTAATTATTCCATCAATACTAGCTGAAAAGTCTTATTCATATTTATCACATTAATTAATTTACATCATGATATTGTAGTGGAGCAATCAGTAGGTACAGAGGCATAATTATTATTAAAATTCTATTTACATTGTAGTCTTCCTGTTACCATTTTCTGCAAAGTAGTGTTTGAAATTTTTGTATTATTTTCATTAATAAATTATTTTTTTATTAATTAAAGTTTATTGCTATTAATTGAACTATTATTATTATGGTTGAACTCAACCCCCTTGTTTCTTTTAATTTTTGGCAACCCTACTTTTTTTATTAAATAGAAATTTTTTTATTTACTTGTTTCCATACTTTTTATTAAATATTATTAATTAATAATCCTTTTTATTGATAATTATAATTTTTGCCTTAGGTACCAGTTCATTAATGGAAGAAAAGAATTTTGAAATAAGAACCATAAGAAGACTTACCGCATTACACAAACAGTTTCTTAATTTTTGAATCATTAATTATATTCATAGCCTAACTCATAATTATTAATCATTAGTTGTCATTATTAAGATCTATGTGCGGTTCTGAAACTATATTCAGCTTCAGTTGCCACTTTCCCGCTCACAGCTCTCAAACTTTTCTGAAGTTTTGCTTTGCAAACTAAGTTTTGTGAAGAAGCAGCATGTCAGTTCAGTTACAAACTTACATTAGCTATTATTATGTTTTCTTATAGTTTATGGATTATGATGAGCATCATGGAGTTCCTCCTCTTCCTCCACCACCACCAGTAGTTGGAGGGCCTCCACCACCACCTCCAGCCGGAGGCCCGCCACCACCACCACGACCACCAGATGATGGTCTTCCTCCACTACCAGTTCCTCCGCCACCTCCAGTAGCTGGAGGTCCTCCACTAGTTGCTGATGGTCTTCCACCAGAGGCTGGAGGTCCTCCACCTCTGGCTGGAGGACTGCCACCAGTAGCTGAAGGTTCTCCACTGATGGCTGGAGGTCCACCACCAGTGGATGGAGGTCCTCTGCCACTTTGCCCTGCTGCTCCAGCACTCCATTTAGCTGGAGCTGGAGGTCCTCTTGATATTGCTGCTCTGCAAAGGCAGAGGCAGCTATCATATGGCAGTTACGCCAAATCAATCGAGAAATTGTAAGATTATTTTAGTTATGATCTGCAGTTTATATAGACACCAATAAACCACCTTTCTACTCCATTTTCCTGTAGTACAACAATCTTCTGAGAGCCAGGCCAAGAGGCAGGGGCAGGGCAGATGCAGGAGGAACAGCAACAATACCACAAAAAAGAACTATAACTTTTATTAGATTATTATATAATATGGACATGTAAAAAATTAACTTTTCTTAAATTTAAAACTAATGATTAGAGTCAAATATTTTTAAGCGTTAAGCCAAAACAGAAATTATAATAGCAATGCTTAAAATTAGTATTTGTTCAAGAACGCAAAACAATTCAATACTTGAGCTTCAATCTTCCTATAATACAAATACATGTGATATACATTACTTAATTATATTAACGAGAAAAGAAAAGACATACCATGGCCATAGTTAATCAGATAATCAATATTAATAATCAAAAAGAATTATAGCCTTGGATCATGATCTATCACACAATATTATAAAACTGTGGAATCACACAATATTTTATCTTACTATGTATTCAATTGCTAAGACTAAGACGATATGAAACCTGTTCAGCTGGAAACTGGCACCTCATCCAGTGTGAAAGCACCACTGATCAAAGAGCTACAACAAAACATAATGTTACCACGATGATTATTTATTAGAAATTAATTTAGTCAACACAAAACGAAATCAGACAATAGCCTTAGACATTTACCAAGCTATAAAAGTATTACATTACACCGTATTGCAAAATCATTAAATCATTTGCACTTGAAAATAGCTTAAAGCAAAGTAAGAAAGAAACATCATCAATAGCAAGCAATGTAAACACAGAGGCTATATATGCTATAATAAATATGTACATGTATATGCATGATGTAACTTATGTTTGTCACAAACTTACATTACAAACCACTATAAAGATACATCTGCTCACAAAGATGAATAGGCCTTCACCTTTTAAATCTCTTTCCAAGTCCGACCTTATTCTCACCACACTTAAGTCCTTGTGTAAAATATGTATCTGTGTAAAATATGAATGTGAAATTATACATGTACTAACAAATTGACAGTAGCGTACATGCACTTAACAACAATTAATATAGATATAAGACATGTATAGCTCCACAATGCATATTAAGTTATGATTGACTCATACAAGTGTATGTACATACACTGTACATGTAATTTATACATACACCGTTCAATTTGATGACACATGCCATCCTAAATTAAGTTTCTTTTACGAGACCTGCATTGTGCAAACACACATTAACCCTTTAACACCGATAGACGTACTTGTACATCAATAACATGAGGGGGTGTAGTATAATTGTTATTTTCTTTTTTATTTATGGAAATATAACATTCTAGAAGGTTCTCCTTTCATCTCTCTAACATATATAACATTGTCAAAGACTAAAAACAGAGTAAATAGGTAGAAAAGTCCAGTAGCGTGACCCAAACTGTTCAAAATGATCAGCGGCCGAGGTAAGTCACCTAAAAAATGACACAACAACAAAAGACAGAATGTTTAGACTTACCTTTGGCTTGTGAAATCCGAAATCCTCTAGAAGTGAGTAAAAAAGGCGAGCGACTCGAGAGAGCTGCTTTGCCTAACATTTCAATGGAGAAAAGCGGTAGGTGTGGCCACATTTTGCTTAGCAACGGCTTAGCAACCATGGCTTCTCGACCAGTCACAGTGGTGTTTCTACTCGTAGCATCTTCTCCACTGACTTCTGCCTCTTCATTCTTTCATATCCTGCCTACTAGGTCCTGCTTTACATGATACAACTCTCTCTTTCCCTTCGCCAAGTCCGTGTATTTGAGAAAATCGGTGAGTATCTTTGCAATAGACGCTGCATTGCTTTATGCCGCTTCATTTACTATTATACTTCTATCTAAGGATGAACATCCCATAAAGGCTGCTAGCAAGTTTCAAGTCTCGCAGGACAAAATCTTGAGAGATATGAATTGCTCAACTAGTACCACCAGAAAATTATTTTTATTCCAAAATTAATTTCGGTGTTAAAGGGTTAATAGACCACATGAATACATTCCAATGTGCATGCAGACAATTATTTTTGTATTGTTAATGAGAACATGCATACACACAACAAAAAATACATTGGCAAGTATTCATTTATATTGAGTAAAGAAAGTACTTACTGTGGCCATAATTAATGATATAGTCATCAAACCATAAAGTATGTAGCCTAGAATCATAACCTATACCAAAATACATAAGACATCTCACAATAATCTGCATCTTACTACATATTCCATTGCTAAGACTATATACAGTAATATAAAACCTATACATACATGTATGTAAACTGGCACCTCCTACCGCGTGATACAACTACTAATCAAGCAGCTGCAACAAAACATTAAGTTACGTTTAATAAATAAATTAATTTAGTTACAACAATCTAAAAACAGATTTGCCTTTCATTACATTGAACATTCCAATATCAAGCAAAGGTATTGCTGAATCAGCAAATCTTCCCAGCTATAATTACCTGTAAAGCATAGTAATAGAAACATATCAAAAGGAAGCAATGTAAACTCACAGGCTAATAATAATAATAGCACTTACCAATCACATCAAACCTCACTCTCTATAACCACATTGTAGTCCTTGGGCTAAGCAAGTACCTGTAAAAAGTATGAATGAGACATAGTAACTAATAATGATAATGGTAGCATCTACAATGTTTCTGATTAGATCATACATGTATGTGCATGCATGTATTTTAGACATAATATTGCTTACTAATGCTATCCTCAGTTAAGATACTTTCATGACTTGCTTAATATAAAATAACATTTTGTACATGAAGAATTTCCAATGTGCAAACAATGTTTTTTGTTAATGACAACATGCACATGTTACAACAATCATCAATAAAAGATGCGCAACATTAGCTTGCAAGCATTTATTATGCGCACAGCATTGATGGCAACATCAGCAACATCAGCCGGCAAGCATTAACTTAATAATGCGCACAGCATTGATGACAGCATTATGTGCAACATCAGCTGGCAAGCATTTACATATATGTAATGTGCACAGCATTGATGGCAGCATTAACATGCATGATGATCATTATTTATTACATGTACAGAATCACTGCTTGAATAATACTAAATGTATAATAACAAATTTTAATGTTACTCAATTTTTTTTGTCAGGACTTCAAAATTTTGCAGCAGCGCCCAGATCCATAAGCACCTGTTATTTGTAATAAACATGTAGTACAAGCCACAAACAAGATCCAAATTTGATAATGACAGCTTCCTCCCTTCCTAACCTTCTGTCCTACATAAATGATAGTCACACAAATTTGAATCAATGCTTAACTCTAATAAACAGTAAACCTCTTTCACACCCTTTCCCTGTCCATTTCAGCAACAAGTAATCAATATTCACTGTTATGCATATACATTGATTAATCTCACTTCCTGAATTGAGTTAGATCTCTTCATACTAAGCAATACTGGGTGGATATGCACCAATGGTTTTCACACACACTCACATCATTCACATTGCACATGCAGTGAAATACAAGTCACATTAAACAACGAATGTTTTTAAGATGATGGACCTCCCCCCATACAACATACCCACTTCCATCAACAATCAATGCTTAAAAAAAATTAGACTTAACTGCTTGGAAATGATTAGTACCAACATACTTCAAATACAAAGCAGGTGTAATAGTATCACAAGGAATGCCATATAAAGTTTGGGTTCCATATCTAGCCCAGCCAACAAAAGTAGCAGTTAGTGAATATGAATATACGGTTGTACCTAATATTGCAGTTAGTGTAATAATCTCTGTGTCAGTGGCCCACACATAATTTCTATACATTTGGATTTATTTATGTAATCATATATGCTTGAATATCTGGTTGCACTTAATGTACTATTAAACAATTCTTCTTCAAAGTTTGGCATATTACTAATAATTGCTTTACGTAATTCGTAATGCTGAGAAATGGACCCAGTGATGAGATATGAAAGGGCATAAAATAAACAGTTCCCATCACCAGGGACATCAAGAATACTATTAGGAACTCTTTCATCTGACAATGGTGTTGTTGGACTACCAGGTAAGATTCCAGAAGCTGTGACAAATTTGAGATTTAAAATCTCACACCACCTTCTTTGATATTCATCATTACCAGGGTAATAATCATAATCCCATTGTCTCCTCGCAATATCTGGGTTGGGAGGCTCTTCATAAGTAAAGATGACATCATTATCTTTTTTTGGATTACTTGTCTTTAATTTAATGCTTGAGAGTTTTATAAATACAATCAGACTACTACTACAATGGTCATTTTTTACAACACATTTGGTTTTATCTTTTGGTTTACATTTAATGTTTGAGAGTTTTATAGATACAATGAGACTTCTATAACTATTGTCATCTTTGACACTAAATTTGGTTTTTAGGTCTTTCAAATTAATTGAAACAATTTATCATTGTTTTTTGAGCGAGGCAATACCAAAGCACTATTGTCAGAACTACTGTCTATATCAACTTTTCTTTCTTGGGGGCAAGGCTTATTTAACGCATTATTGTCACAAATTTTAGTCTTTTTGGGATATCGGACTTTTGTAAATCAGTACTCTTACATTTATTGCTACTAACCGTACTGTTAATAGTACTTTGGACATGACTTACAGACACCTTGGCATTCTTACAACAAGGTTCACCATCATCAGTTATACCAGTCACTTGAATCTTTCTCTTCTTTCCTTTACTTTTCTTGATTTGAGGTATATCATTCCGAAATTTACTTCTGAGGCAGTTAAGTTCGTTAATGCACGGATTACTAACTTTAACAGAGAGAGGATCAAATGATAATAAATGTAATCCATTTAATGTGTGTACACAAGACAATGCAACATATGCCATACCATCACCAAAAACATCAGTAGATAAATCAATAATGGCTGTATCTAGTGAGAGGCCCTGACATTTATGTATGGTAATAGCATAAGAAAGTATAAAGGAAACTCTTTTCTATGTATATACAAATTCTTAGATAGCATAAATCTAGAAGTAACCCTTTCTATGTCACAAGGTACATCAATATGATCATATTTGATTGATATACGTGTAGCATAAATACCCATTACTGTACCAATGGCACCATTAACTAATCCTACAGTCATCAATATTACATCTTAGCATTACTCTACAGCCTACTGCTAAAGACAATACAGTTTCTAAACCAGCTGTTTTGCTTGGTTGATCTTTTAGTTTCTCTAATTTTTTTCTTGCTTTTTATCAAATTTTGCTGTGCTGCCACTTTCATCACAACATTAACAATTGCCAATTCTATTTTCTCAGTTTCTAGACCTAACATTAATTCATTGACAGGCGTCTACTTTAGAAAATAGGCAAATTGGAGGATTTTTTCCTTCACTTTCCAATTCCTTATATTTTTCTTGTATTGAAACTTTAAATACGCGACTCTTAAGCGTATCAATAGTTTCATCAGTCAGACAGCCATGTCTAACAGAATCAAGCATCTTAAAGAAGGTTTCGTCTCCTTTTTGTCGCTCAATGATTGTTAGTTCATCATATTCTACTGTTTCTTTCCATTTGTTAACTGCATTTGCTGCTACAAGTCTAGTTTTTACTAGTTTGTTGCTAATTTTTTTAAATACTGGTCTACCATTAACTGGTGGCAATTGTAAGTGGTCACCTACAAATAAAATATTTTTGCATCCAAACCATTCATCAGTTCCAAATATATTTTCTAAGTGCATGTGTAAGTATGCTAGATTTAGATTGGATACCATAGATACCATGTCTACTATTATAATTTTCAAATTTTTAAGTGTCATTTTTATTTTTTTCTGAGCTTCTTTATTCAAAGCCCAATATCCAGCTGTCTTTCCCTCATGCTCTATTGGTAGCTGAAATAATCTATGTATTGTTAGTCCTCCTACATTAAATGCAGCTTTACCTGTTGGTGCTACTATAGCACACATAATTTCACCACTTTTTGGATGCCATATGTCATCCACTAGGCATTTTATTGCCTCTATCTTAAACGACCTACCAGTTCCACCTACACCACTAATAAGCATCCTTAGCGGTTCGATATTATCTAATCTAAGTAGTCTTGAAGACTCATTCTCTAATAAGTCTTCACATTCTTTTTGACTTATAAGATGACTCTTAATTTTATCAAAAATTCTTTTTTGATTTACATTAAGCATTGCCTCTCTTTGCTCTAATGTTCAATTAGGTACATTTATAGGCATGTGAACAATATCAGCTACTGCTTCCATTATTTCACCTAGTAATTGAGGCTCATCATCTTCCTTGTTATCAGGAAGTTCTTCTTCAGTAAAACCGGCTTTATTTCTTGCATCGACTATTTTCTTTCAATTACGTTCAGCTTCTAATAATTTCTGTAGTTTGTTGAAATGATTTTCAATGCCACGTATAGATGCTTCTCTGTCACGCCTAAAAGCTTCTTCCATTGTTTCTCCTTCTATTACAAGTGTGCTCTCGTCTCTAAAAGGCATATTAGCGAGTAATAAAAATCGTCTCTTTCCGCTTCTTGCATAGGATTAAATTTCCTATGGTTTGGAAGGACTGGCTTTGATCGAAGTTTGTATTCTCTTTCTCAATTTTCTCCTACTTTATTAAATTTGTAATTAGCAACAAATTCGTTAAGAGATACATCTTCCATGTTATTTGGTTCTGTTGGATAAAAGTCTTCAATTATGCTAGGATTAAAAATGTCTTTAGAAGATCGATCCATTTTAGTTAAATATGAATAGTTTTTGATTTTTCTGCTCCTCTTAAGAGGCAAGTACACATTAACGTACTGTATGGTTACTGATTTCATGTATAAACTTTCACCGAGAAGAAGATCGCTAGCTTCAATATAGTCCTACTTTAGCTGGAAGTAATTTTTGGCCGATTTTCCAAAGCCTGCTGTATATGTTGTTACAGCTGCTGACTTCATCCCATAAGTCCAGTGCATGACTCTTTTCTGCTTTAGTGACATATCCAGTTACATACTCTGTTAAGGAAAGACTCCTCTCTGCAACGTGTTGCAAGTCCATATTTGCACGCCACAATTTCAACAGTAAAGGATTGTAGTCGTTGACTGGAACTTCTTTTTCATCTCGATTGAGATAGTATATTTTATTGCATGATTTCAAGCTATTTTCAACATCATTCATGCAAATACTATCTCGTACTGGTCTAGGAAAATCAAATCGGCATCTAGATACATAGGTCTTGCCAACTTTAATAGTTTGCTTGCAGTATTTGCTGCACTTGTGCATTTAGTATTTTGTTACCAAGAAATTTAAATCAGGTGACATATTACTATCTGGTATATGACACGTTATCCTATCTTGTATGAAAAAACAGACTTCTTCTGGACAATCAATACCAACAACAAGAGCATTTTCAATCCATAGGAGTATGTGATAATGGGGCACTCCACGCATTTGGTATTCTTTTTTAACATAATATTGCTCTACTTTGCCTAAAACACCTCTCTGGAGAATGACTATATTAAAGAAATGCTTAAACTTGTATGGAAATTGTCGCGATACTGAAACAGGGTCCTCAGTACATAATCTAGAAATACTATATGATTGTGGTGCATTATTCACTTTTCTTTAATAGTGCGCTATATCAGCTGAATTGTATTCAGCACAACTTAATGTTAGGAAAAGTGTTGGTGAGCCATACTCAGCAATCATTGCTTTGACTTCACCTTTCACACGGAACCAATATTGATTATTGCCTTGTATTGGAGCCAACATGGTACTTAAATTGCCCTCAAATTCTTCATCTAAAACATTTATTTTTTCTAATATTTCAGCAACAGTTTGACCAACGTTCCCTCTTGTTTTTTTTAATAAATTATATATGCCAGTTTTTAAGGCCTTGTTAATTTTTAATCCGTAATAGTGCAGACAATATGAATGATTTCTACGAAATTGGAAATTGTTGTTTATAAGTCTTGATTTTATGTATTCACTAAATGATAAAGTCTGTGCAGGATAGCTTTGTCTGGGATGATGCTCTCCATATTGTCCAGTTGGAAATAAAGTAGAAAAGCATAACAAATCATGATGCTCTTGCCTATTGTGAATAGGCGCTTCTTTAACATTCATTAATTTATATTGACTGATATCAGAACCAGTTACAATTTTACTGTCAAGATTTCTAATTGTATATGCCAAAAGGCCTTCTGAATCTTGATCATTTGCTTTTTCAAGCATTTTACAAGTAGTATTGCTTATTACTTGTATAACATTTTAAAAGATTCGTCAATTGAATCATTGTCTACGTTTCTATAAAGCCAACTTATTTCTTTTAATTTTCTTAATGCTGCTTTAATTTTATTTACAATAACTAAACTACGCCAGACATTATTTGATTTAGTAGGCTGTCCATTAATAATAATATAAAGTTTTGGACTAGGCAAATGATTGGAATCTATACCTACCTCATTTAAAGTTTCCATGGTTTTTCCTAATGGTAACACATAGCACCTTTAAGTGCCTTCAAAGAATTATAGGCAGGCACTTTTAAGGTGTGTGTCCCTAGCCTAACAATTGTCTGAAAACACTTGGCCCTCTGTATTAACTGGCAACTTAAAGGATCAAAATTTTCAATTCTTTGGGTAGTGGCTGACACTTTTACCCATTGAGCACACAACATGCTGGAACTTCATTTTTCCTAATAATAGGTTTACAATGATTACAAATATACGTAACTTTATTTAATGCCGTAGGATCATTCTCTCTAATGTAATGTAATAGGATATTCAAAAAATAGCTATTTAAATTTTTAGCTTCAGTGACAGACTTTTTTCTTTAAAGCCTCTCACAGCTACAACATGCATTAACTGCCTGATCAGACAAAGCTTTCTTAAATTCATCAATAGCATCTGAATACTGAAAATAAAGTACAGTATCTAAGTTTGGTATTCTAAATTGGGTCTTCTTCTTCACCATCATTAATAGCATAACACACATTCTCAAATTCAGTCTCATGGGCTTCATTTTTAAATCTATCAATTGTGTTACATCACCATCAGCAAGGGAAGAGTCAATAATATCTATTGTTAAATGGGCATTTTTAGCAACATAAGTGTTTTAAAAGGCGTCTCAACAATGGATAATGAACAGATGCATTGCGTAAAATATGCAGCATACTTTTACAATCAGTATTATCACTACTACACACAATAGGATGGCCTATCTTTTCACATACAATTTCTGAATATTTAAAGTATTTTTCAAAGCCATTTTTATCCTTTTTAACAATTACTGTTACATTAGGATTATCACAGAAATCATGTTCATGCACTTAATCTATTTCTTCTACATGCTGGGATCTTGTTATTATAATGATTATTAGGACAATTGTCGCATCTAAATGCTTCCTCAAATCTTTAATGGGTTCATCAAAATAACTTCTAACTTCAATAATAGAACTAACATCACTTTCTAATAAAGGCTTGCACCTATCTGTACATTGCCATTTGAGGGTTGGCTTTCTCTTATTGGTATACAATCTATTATTATCAAAATTGTCATCTTAAGAATCACTATCATCGTTACATTCTCTACTATTTCAATGCATGATACATCAACAATCCCTGCTACATAACAGCTTCCATTTGCATCAACAGGGATTGCAATTGGACTATCTAATTGGCTATCAGAGTTATCATTAGGATACAAATATGCTGATTCATAAAAATAAGGCTCACTATTCTTTGTGTGACATTGTTCACCAAAATCACTAAAGCTATTTAACTTCAATTTCCTAATGCTATTTGCTGCACGTGTCAATATGCCTAATTTGTGGGATCTGTTTTTCAAAACTGATTCTAACAATATACTTGATGCAGCATTACATTTACTGTCATATGATGTGTTTTCAAAATCTACACCTTTCATACATGATGGCAATAAATCATCAACTATTTCAGGGCTGTAATATAATTCTTCAACAATTTTCGTAAAATAATATTCCTTTGCTTCACAATTTGGTGCAGGTAATGAGTAATTAGAATGTAATCTATACAATATGTGACCATAATCACGATCATAATCTTTATTTAGACGTCTCTTATCTTCCATATTTAGTGCTATCTTTAACTTATCCATTTCATTATCAGTGAATTTAAATTTTAAATATTTATCTTTTGTAACATGTAATATTGGATCTCTGTTTTCATAATACCTTTTCAAGGAGTTCTGTATTTTTGGGTTAGGATTTTGTTAATAGCGTTCCTTTGATTTACTTATTGTGGGTTCGGATTCTTTTGATAATGATCTGTTGATTGTTGCTGCTTAGGTTTTGGAATATTTTGATATTGATCTCTAGAGTTTCTTTCTTTGGCTGT
>NW_003546388.1:0-18282 GCF_000090795.2 Amphimedon queenslandica | reverse complement strand
ACGTAACAAAATGGAGGCATTTTCCTGCAAGCTGAGCGAAATCAGAGTGAAATTATCATTGTATATAGCTTTAAAAAGAGCTATGGTTATCAGCCACCCCCTTTTGTTATTGTAAGAACAATGAATATAATCTTTTGGGTTATAATTTCAATGAATATAATTATAAGGGCACTTTGATGGTAGGGCCCAGGCCCCCTCAGGCCCTACCTCAGCTACGCCCCTGGAAATAAGTACATGTACCATAACACCAAGTATGCAGGATGCATATTATTATGATGATAAACTCTGCTGCTACTTATCATCATATAACACTTATCTCAATATATAGTAGCACCAAGTAGAATACAACGCAGTACTTCAGAAGAAGCTGACTAAAGGAACTTGAGTAGCTAATACTGAGCAGCTGTAACTTTATTTTCACTCTAATCTAAAAATAAATCTTCAATTTTACAGCTATATTATTTACCTATTAGCTCTTAAAAGAACTGGTAATCTTTTTGTCTGAGCAGTGAGTACACCTCAACAAAGACCAAGAGAAGAACAGTGAGAATAAAAGCCATCTACTCTACTGCACAGTAATGTATAGCAACTTTGCAGTTTGTGCATGCGCATTTATTTCAAAATGGTGTCTGAAACTGAGGGGCGTGATAGATCACACCCAAATAATTAGTTCTAAAACTTTAACTAAGTAAGATAATAGAAGTACTTGTCTTGTCCTTGACACAAGCTCAAAGGAATGATGCAAATGCTATCACAAGAGTCTTTCTAGTTTTAAAGATTTCCGTGTTGATAGAAGATGAAAGAAGAAGATAAAGTCTGAAGAATTTTGCAGAAATTTGAATTTGGGCCTATTCTCCAGAAATGATCATGAGACATTGCGGCCCACTTTAAAGGTGCAAGGAGAATCACTCACTAAAGGAGAACTCATCCAAACCATTCATAAGGCTGTACAAGCTAAGATAAAAGAGCTATAATCATTTGAAAATTATAAATTTGGTCGCCATCTTGAAAAATCAACCTCAACCCTACATATAAGCTACCGCCTACATAATATAAGCTTGCATATTCAAAAAAGTACAATGCATTGAACCCAAGTTATGTTATGCAAAAGTTAAAAAATTGGTATAACAAAAACAAAGATAAAAAAATATAAAATCATTAAAGTATTCGCAAAAAATGTATTCCCAAAATCCCCTAAAGAAAAAAATGTTGTCTAAAAAACGTTATCAACAAAATCCGGACCAACAAAGACAAAAATCTTTGAAACTGTATTATGAAAATAGAGACGCAATATTAAGTGCAACAAAGGTTAAGTTTTTGAGATATAAATTTTCTGATAACGAAATGGATAAATTAAAGATAGCACTTAATAAAAAATATAAGAAGCGTCTAAATAAAGATTATTATGATCGTAATTATGGTCAAATATTATATAGATTACATTCTAATTACTCATTACCTGCACCAAATAGTGAAGCAAAGGAATATTATTCTACGAAAATTAAAGAAGCATTATATTACAGCCCCGAAATAGTGGATGATTGATTGCCATCAAGTATGAAAGGTGTTGATTTTGAGAACACATCCTATGAAAGTATGTAATGTTGCATTAAGTATATTGTTAGAATCAGTTTTGAAAAACAGATCCCACAAAGTAGGCGTATTGATACGTGCATCAAATAGCATTAGGAAATTGAAGTTGAGTGATTTTGATGAGCAATGTCACACAAAGTATAGTGAGCCTTATTTTTATGAATCAGCATATTTGTATCCTAATGATATCTGTGATAGCCAATTAGATAGTGCAATTGCAATCCCTGTTGATACAAATGGCATCTGTTATGTAGCAGGGGTTGTTAATGTATCATGAGTAGAAGAATGTAATGATAGTCACTCTGAAGATGATAACATTGACAATAAAAGAATGTATACTAATAAGAGAAAGCCTACCCTCAAACGGCACTGTACAAGCAGGTGCAAGCCTTTATTAGAGAGTAACATTAGTTCTGTTATTGAAGTTAGATGTTATTTTGATGAACCCATTAAAGAATTGAGGAAGCATTTAGATGCATGTGATGATTGTCCTAATAAGCATTATATGACTAGATCCCTGCATTTTGAAGAAATGGATCGAGTACGTTAACATGATTTATGTGATAATTCTAATGTAACGATAATTGTGACCATAATTGACAAAAGGTACCTTATGGCAGATGGGAAAATTGGTCTTTATTGCCTAAAAAATCCAACTTCCTGAGTTCCATTTATCATAAAATTAATCCAGAGGATGCAAAAAGTTACTATGTAACTTTTATAAACAATTGTTGACTAACAGGGCACTGACAGGTGGATATTTTTCATTATAATGATGAATTTAAAAATCCGCCATAAGGTACCTTTTGTCAATTATGGTCACAATTGTTAAAAAAGATGAAAATAATGTTGAAAAATATTAAAAATATTCAGAAATTGTTTGTGAAAGGATAAGCCATCCTATTGTGTGTAGTAGTAATGATACTGAATGTAAAAGCATGCTGCGTATTTTCCATCTGTTCATTATCTTTTGTTGAGACGCCTTTTAAAACACTTTTATATTGCTAGAAATGCCCATTTAACAATAGATATTATTGATTCTTCCCTTGCTGATAATGATATAGAACAATTGATAAATTTAAAAATTAATGAAGCCAATTAGACTGAATTTGATGTGTATTATGCTATTAATGATGGTGAAGAAGAAGACCCAATTAGAATACCCAACTTAGCTACTGTACTTTATTTTCAGTATTCAGATGCTATTGACGAATTTAAGAAAGCTTTGTTTGATCAGGCTGTTAATGCTTGTTGTAGCTGTGAGAGGCTTTTAAGAAAAAATCTGTCACTGAAGCTAAAAATTTATATAGCGATGTTTGCAATATCCTATTAGATTACATTAGAGAGAATGATCCTACAGCAATAATGAAGTTATGTATATTTGTATTCATTGTAAACGTATTATTAGGAAAAATGCAGTTCCTGCACGTTGTGTGCTCAATGGGTTAAAGTGTGAGCCACTACCAAAAGAATTGGAAAATTTGGATCATTTAAGTTGCCAGTTAATACACAGAGCCAAGTGTTTTCAGACAATTGTTAAGCTAGGCAGACACACCTTAAAAGTGCCTACATATAATTCTTTGAAGGCTCTTAAACGTGAAATGTTTTATTTACCCCTTCCATTAGAAAAAACCATGTAAACTTTAAATGAGATTGGTCTAGATTCCAATCATTTGCCTAATTCAAAACTTTATTATTATTAATGGACAGACTACTAAATCAAATAATGTCTGGCGTAGCCTAGTTGATGTGAATAAAATAAAAGCAGTACTAAGGAAATTAAAAGAAATAAATTGGCTTTATAGAAACGTAGATGATGATTCCATCGGCAAATTGTCTAAAAATGTCATACAAGTAGTTAGCAATACTACTTGCAAAATGCTTGAAAAAGCAAATGATCAAGATTTACAAGGCCTTTCGGCATATACCATTAGAAATCTTGATAGTACAATTACAACAGGTTCTGATATCAGTCAATATAAATTAATGAATGTAAAAGAAGCGCCTATAGACAATAGGTAAAGAGCATCTTGATTTGTGATGCTTTCTTACTTTATTTCCTACTGGACAATATGGAGAGCATCATCCCAGACAAAGCTATCCAGCACAGACTTTATCATTTAGTGAATACATATAATCTAGACTTTTAAACAGATTCCAGATTTCATAGAAGTCATTCATATTCTTTGCACTATTACAGATTAAAAATTAACAAGGCCTTAAAAACTGGCATATATAATATATTAAAAACATCAAGGGGAAATGTTGGTCAAACTGTTGCTGAAATATTAGAAAAATTAAATGTTTTAGATGAAGAATTTGAGGGCAATTTAAGTACCATGTTGGCTCCAATATGGGGCAAAAATCAATATTAGTTCCGTGTGAAAGGTGAAGTCAAAGCAATGATTGCTGAGTATGGCTCACTAACGCTTTTCCTTACATTAAGTTGTGCTAAATACGATCCAGCTAATATAGCGCAATATTTAAGAAAAGTAAATAATGCACCACAATTATATAGTACTTCTAGATTATGTACTGAGGACACTGTTTCAGTATCATGACAATTTTCATACAAATTGTGGATTTCTTTAACATAGTCATTCTCCAGAAAGGTGTTCTAGGCAAAGTAGAGCAATATTATGTTAAAAAAGAATATCAATTGCGTGAAGCGCCTCATTGTCACATCCTCCTATGGATTGAAACTGCTCCCGTTGTCGATGTTGATTGTCCAGAAGAAGTCTGTTCATTCATACAAGATAGGATTACTTGTCATATACCAAATAGTAGTACATCGCCTGATTTAAAATTTTTGGTAACAAAATACCAAATGCACAGCAAATACTGCAAGCGAAAGATTAAAGTTGGCAAGACCTATGTATCTAGATGCTTATTTGATTTTCCTAGACCAGTACGAGATAGTATTTGCATCAGTGCTGTAGAAAACAGCTTAAAATTATGCAATAAAATATATTATCTCAAACGAAATGAAAGAAGTTCGAGTCAACGACTATAATCCTTTACTGCTAAAATTGTGGCGTGCAAATATGGAATTGCAATGCATAGCGGAGAGGAGTCTTTCCTTAACAGAGTATGTAACTGGATATGTCACTAAAGCAGAAAAGAGTCATGCACAAAAGAGTCATGCACAGGACTTATGGGATGAAGTCAGCAGCTGTGACAACATATACAGCAGGCTTCGGAAAATCGGCCAAAAATTACTTTGAGCTCAAGAAGTAGGACTATATGAAGCTTGCAATCTTCCTCTTGGTGAAACTTTATACATGAAATCAGTAACTATACAGTACTTTAATGTGTACTTGCCTCATAAGAGGAGCAGAAAAATCAAAAACTATTCATATTTAACTAAAATGGATCGATCTTCGAAAGACATCTTTAATCCTAGCATAATTGAACACTTTTATCCAACAAGACCAAATAACATGGAAGATGTATCTCTTTATGAATTTGTTTCCAATTACAAACTTGATAAATAGGAGAAAATGGAGAAAGAGAATACAAACTTCGATCAAAGCCAGTCCTTCCAAACCATAGGAAATTTAATCCTGTGCAAGAAGCGGAAAGAAACAATTTTTATTACTTGCTAATATTTTATTTGTGCCTTTTAGAGACAAGAGCACACTGGTAATGGAAGGAGAAACAATGGAAGAAGCTTTAAGGCGTCACAGAGAAGCATCTATACGTGGCATTGAAAATTATTTCAACAAACTACAGAAATTATTAGAAGCTGAACGTAATTGGAAGAAAATAGTTGCTGCAACTTCCCATCACACAATTGGCGAGAAGCTACTATAAAGAGACAATAGATTAGTGGAAAAAAGAAAGGAACTTGCTGTGATACCATATAGGAAAATTGTGACTGCCCAAAATTTTTAAGGATTTCGTGCTTTTTTCCTTCACAAAAACAGAAATAAAAAATTGATTCAATAAGTTTTAAAGTGCAAATAGTAGAAAACCAAGAATGAAATAAAAAATTGATTTTTGAACTGAGCCATGATATTTTTGGGCCATAAAAATTTACAGCTATACTGAAGTGTGAACACTATAGTTTTGACTACATTCGTCATAGTTGAATTAACTTGTGAAGGTGTTTGGGTGTTGTTGCAAACTGACAGAATGCAGTTGTTACAGTACAAAGAAAGTGTCAAATCTTAATTACTAGAGTAAAATTTTCTCTTGGGCCAAGTGCTGGAAGCTTGAGTTTCTTGGACTTCTACTCTGGGCACACACACATTTAGCAGGCTCTATTTGTTACATACCATTTCTAGTCAAGCGTCTGAAGTTAGCTACTCTTGCTAAGTACAAGCACTTCATGTAAAGTCAAGAGGTATGTGTAAGTGATGTTTAGACAATCATACCTTCAAAACAATGTTCCAGCAAAACGCTGTTTTTTCAGATTAAGTTTCTGTGACTCAGATATTAAGAGGCGTTGTTACTCAAAGCACAAAAAAATTATTGAGAACCTGCTACATTTAGCAAAATTCATGGCTTTTGCCGGCTATACTTCAAAAACTAGTAGAAAGTAACTTTTTCTAGCCCCATGTGAAGTTTTTGTCACTGTAGGAGAGCCCCTTTTATAACCACGGAGACTCAAAGTAAGAATTGCAATAGACAGAATGAATGAATGACAAAAAACTTGCTTAATAATTGTAATACATTAATAATTATAGCCTAGGGTTATGATTTCATTTATACATAACAGACACATTACTTACACGTAAACTAGATTTCTTCAGCTTCTCACCAAATCAGCATGAGTGAGTGCTGACTAAGAACAAGTAGACATTCAAGTCGTTTAGGGTCCATTACTAATGATTCACCTGCTTTGCACAGTAAGCTGTTACCTGCATCACAAGTCATATGCATGGCTTTTACACGGTATTAGTTCTGTTTAGGCCTATCTCGTGCTTATGTGTTAATTTTTAAAAATTATGGCTTCAATAATTATTCAGAGCGTGAATTAGAAGAACTACAAGAAAACTTGCTGAACTTTGTAGAAGTGTTGATCAGCATCAGTACTGAGAATACGTACACAGATCAATTGAAATGTTTGCATTTGTTAAGGGTGGTGTACAGAGACTGCTGGTTTAGCCTGTGTCACTTAACTTTCACTAGCATGAGCATCTGGAATGTGGTAGAGTTCAGGTTGCTGGCTATTCTACCAGTAGCATTTTGGCCTTCTTTTAAGTAATCATGAAAGTATGTTTTGCACTATAGGCCTTGGCAGTTTTTGAATAATTGCAGTTACAAGTGGTCTTTGTAATTTCATACCTACTAATCAAGTGGCGAACTCTGTATGTAAGTTCCCTGAGTTGGTGTATTGAACTTTTCCTATGCCTACTGTCTGTGAGTCTGTATTAGTGAGATACTAAGCTAATGATCCATTGTTGTTTGTCATAAAATTTTATCTCACAAATCATTGTTCGTTCTCACAATTAACATGAATTCTTTATTACTGATATGTAATTTTTACTATACCAAATACTATCGTCAGTCTGTATCTCAATATACAAGTACACGTACTGTACCTGACTGTACTTGTAACTGAATGCCATTACAAAGTATTGCCCAGCCCCACCTTGAGCCTGGCCACATTTTTCCTTATAGTAAGGTAGCATGACTGTATGACATATACCGGTTTGTAAAGCCTACATAGTTTTTATATCAAATAACTAAGATAACCTGTTTTCAGATATTCTTGATGTTTTACACCATTGTATTTAGCATATAATTTATGTTGAGGATATGTTTAATATCAGTCTCAATATTGATTGTGTTAGAGATGTTACTTTGGCATTGGAATCTGTGGAAGCACATTATTGGCACAGAAGCTAGCCTCACATAGAAATAGAACATCAGTTGGAGTATTTCAAAGAATGTGGTTTCCGCGTCAAGGTTAATGCTGATATGCATTGTTGTTCAAAGCGAATGATAGAAAGGTGGATGAATGAGCTATCAATTGGTTAAGGAAATATTTAAAAAAATCTACAGCCTTCAGTCCCGCTATCGTCTTGCATTAGGCAGCTCATTCTTATAGGCAGGTAGATTGCTCTTTTGTTGTATAGTTGTATAACGTTTGCAATCACATGATGATACATATGGGTTTATGGCACTTTATTTTAAGCCACTTTTCATTTTCTTTGTATTAAAGCTTTGGTGTTGTTAATAGTTAAAGTTCTATAAATCATATAAATTGACTACTTGCATATGCAGTTGTAATTCTTATTGCCTTCTGACAAAATTGACATTAAAATTCCACTGTGTGTGTGCAAGATTTCTAAGTATTTGCTATTATAATTATACTTTAAAGCTCACATATCGTAATGCTGCTATAGGTTAATACCGCAGAATTATTCTCTACAATTTGTAAATATAGGTACTGCATTTCTCTGTTATCAATGACTTGCTGTTTTTCTGCTCCTCATACTAATTCAAGTAATGAACTGTAAAATACCTACACATTATGCATGTACAATAATGTATGTATGAACATTGTTATTTTTTATTATGCCTCAAGATGCAATGTACACTACATTGCATGTAAATGTATGTTGAATAAGAGGGAGAGGGGAGAGAGAATGGGGTGTCTTCCTGGTAAGTAATTTGACGTATCATTCATTGTGTAGGAGAATGTCGCCAAATGATTGAAGGAAAGAAATGCTGAAGAGGGCTGTAAAGTGTCCAATTAAAGCAAGAGTTTAAAGATCGACATCACTGTACAAAAGGCAGTTATAACGGAGGAAATTTATTTAGTCAGTCCACAGTGCTGTTTTTATAGTTTTCATAGTGTTTGTTTGTGGGACTCTACTCAATTTTCTGAAGCATTATTACTGTAAAAAAATAAGAGCACTGTATAATTTATTCTACCTAACTTAACAAGACTTTTCACATACAGGGTAGTTATAGTCAGCCCCTCGCACTGGCTCATATCGTGATGGGTAGGAGGAAATTTACATTGTCTGAATTTGGAGAGTAAGAAGCTCAAGCTAGTCACATGCAGTATAAGCGTATCGATCGATTACTTTTTGCAACTTCCAATAGGATTCACCTACTCTGTTGAGGAGGGTCACAAGAGTGAAAGCCTAGTGGCGGGGCCACAAGTTTACAATTGGGTGGGCACTCAGTGTCACTTTGTGTGCTTAGTATAGTAGTAATATTTTTAAATTTTTCATGAATGCTTTTAATCAAGTAAATTAAATACAGTTTTGGTAAAGCATAATCAAGGAATCGTACTACTTGTAAGAAAACCATCATAGTTTCATCCAATCAAGAAAGAAGAATTCAACAATTGTTATCTGCAGAGGCAAAATCATTAATTATTTAATCATAATCTAAGATCATAGAAGCCATATCCTTTTCAAATGACAAAATAGCCAAGTCAATCTTGCCCCAATGTAGTCCTTAGTTTTGTTAGAATGCTCACACTCACCACTTGTAACGGCAATTGTGAAGGCAATTTGAACAGTTTCATAAAGGTTTCGATATGCTGGCAACGAGGAATGAAGATAGCAGCCCAGCTGACTTGTACTGTCTATAGTGTTGCTGAGAGTAGCAATTGATTGGGAAAACAAAGCAACTTGTATTTCTAGCATGGCTACATCTATCCCATACATGAGAGAAAAGGGCTTCATGTCTTCACATTTCAAAGAGGCAGAGGATGATGGACTGCATGTGGCTATTCCCCTCAATGTAATACAGTTTTACTGATTAAATTGCTCATTTATGTCAACGATGAAGTTTTCAATTACTGGTAGGTACAATGATGTTTTGAAGTAACCTGACGCTGTACTAGGTTCACGTGAACCAACGGATTCAGTGATGATGCTGTCTTGTAGATGAGCAGGTCCTCTTTGCTTTTTAGTATTGAAGTGAGTTGAAATAGAATGAGCAATAGCTATGTCAGTGGCATAATTATAAACTTGTTCCCAGTATTCATTAGAACAAAAACCCTGAAGCATGGCCTTTGTTGCTGCTATAAGTTCTGAAGCACGATACATGTCAATCTTTGAGGACTGAAGTTGATCAGAAAGCTGCTTTGTACATGAGAAAGTCTGATGAAACGGAACAACCAATACTATAAAGGTGAAGGATTGAATTTGGTATAGCAATCCACTGGCTTCCACTGCTTTGGAGTAATCAGTAAACCAACTAATTTCTTCAAAAGTCAGCAATATCAAATCGTATGTACGACAGATGGTGTTCATTGCAGCATATCGACTTAACCAGTGAGTATCAGAGAGTTTCTGAAGTTCTAATGGTTGTTTGTTGGGATGCTGCTTCTTCTGTACCTCAAGAAAACAACATTGGCCTTTGAGGATGCCATAAAAACATACAAGGCTTCAACTAGTGCAAAGAATTCTGAGGCAGCAGAAAGAGACGTACAGGAATCTACTAAAACCAGATTCAGAACGTGAGCGTAGCAATATATGTAGATGGTATTGGGAGCAAATTCTCTTACTTTGGCTTGCACACCAGCACACCTACCTCTCATGACGCTGGCTCCGTCATACCATTGACGGACAATTTTTGTGCAATCTATAAACTAAATTTTCTTTAGAGATCCTGGATATAAACAGAAAGACTTGTAGCATCAAGAGACTTAGCTTCAACATATGTAAGAAAGTGCTAATCAATCTCACCTTTAGACATATTGACAAGCCTAACTGCAAAATACATCTGCTCTTGCTTTGAAAAATTTTTCGTCTCACCTGCCATTGTGCTAAATACTCAAGCTGATTGTACTTGATGGCAAATTCCATTCCTGAGTTTCTGACCAAGAATGTGAAGCAGCTCATTCTGGATTTGATGTGATAAGTAATGAGCATGTTGAGGAACGGTAGCTAGTCGATCATGAATAATAGGATCGTACTTGCCAAATAAATTTACAAGCTTAAAAAAATTGCCGTGGTTGGTTGATGATGGAGACTCCCTGTGGCCACATAGAGCAATTTCTTGTGTTGCACAGAACATCAAAGAGTGAATCACAGCCTTCAAGTAGTGACGGTTCTTCTTAATTTGTTCTTTTCTGGAATCATTTCATTTATTGGCAATAGATGTGCCAGTAGCAACTGACTGCTTAAATTGGGACCAATTCATTACAGCCATTTGGTGGATATTGCAACAATTGTGTTTAGCAAATGCATAACTTTCTCCACCAACATGTTTCCATTCCCTGAAGCCAAGGTTTCCAAATCGATCTTCAGCCCTATTCATAGCATTAGCAAAGAAACAACAAGGATAGCAGAATACAGCATCCTTTGCAATAGAGTACTCAATCCATTCATACTGCTCATACCACTTTGCACTAAAACACAGTCCTTTAGTCCCAATAACAATGGAAGGGAATGAATAATTCAAAGGTTGTACAGCACTCTCATGTAGACTCGAAGCAATGTCAACTTTTGATTCCATTTTGAGCTAGAGCATGAGTCACTGGTGGTAGATCAAATTATGGTATGACTACTATCATGAAGAACATCATAACTACCATGATCATCTGAAGTAGTAGCATTATCATTGGAGCTAGACCTACAGCTGATAGTATTTCCTACTCCTATCATACCAATTAATATCATATCATAATTATATTAGTACTATAATACTTACCACTGATTGATTGAAAAAGAGTAAGCTCTTTAGACATAGCCACAAGCTCACTAGAAATTCAAAGTTAAATTCCAGGTGGTTATTTAATTTAATTCTTATTATATCAACATAAATTAATTTATTGTAATTATTATAATTCAAATTTTCCCACAACCTCGATGAATGGGCCTGGCCCTGCGAGGCCCACCCTTAGCTCTGCCACTGGAGAAACCTACTGCCATGTAAGTGGTCACTAGAATGAAATAGCATTGGTAAAGAGTATTCTCACTGGTGAAGGAGTTTAACTATGGTATGATAGTTTGCATTGTTATTACAGTCTGCTCTGTATTGTTATTATAGCGTGGTCTGTTATACATTCCTTCGTTGCTAATTGACTTTCTGTCATATAAAAGCCATTTTTACTAAACATATTACCATATATATATATATATAGATAGATATATAAGTACCTGTACATTGAGTTATGTCTATAGGTATGTTGTATCTAGTATTAATTATGAAAAATAATTCAATTAAACATTGCATGCATACTATGCTAATAAGTGTCACATGACTGTACCTGGAGTGTCACACTTAACGCTGAGAAAGTGCTTCTACGTGGCTCATTACTTTCATTTTTTAATGGAGATATACTGGATGCCATCAGTACAGTTTTAAAGTTAGTAGCTCAAGCTAATTGTGCTGAGCTTTGTGTAGGTAATCCAAAGATAAATTTATTAGCATCAGAGATGGAAGGAAAGGGAATTTACTGATAGCACAGGTATGTTATATAATTCTGAATCATATTATTTTATATTTCATAACAAATATCACTTAGAAGAAGTTATTGCATTTCATGACACTAGAAACTCACCTTTCTCAACAATTTGCACTTCGTATTACTCTATGTTTGTCCCTGAAAACAGTTTAAATCTCCGTTGTGAGTCTTGTCATTACAGGTATGCTATGGGCATCAGTATTACAAAATCTATAATTTGCATTCACAATTATATAACATATACAGCTCTCATGTTTATTATACTACATGTATACCATTATCAGGGGAGTATTACTGAATTAATTGTGAATGCATGCCATCAAGTTTCATTACTGTTTTATAGAAAGACACTCCATGCCTTTGTTTCCAGAAACAGCAAGTCTTCTTAATCTGATGTTTCCACTATTTTCACAAACTACTGTCTCCTCACTTCACCCCAGAAGGTTCGTCTTTGTTCATATAGCAAGAATATTACAGGATTACAGAATCAGATAAGAAATATGAAATTAAAGTTGGATCATGCAATGAAGAGAGATAACATTTGCCTTGATACAGAAACATCAAATGAGTTGCACAAAATTAAGAAAAAAAGTTTGGGCAATATCATTTCAAAATTTTTGGAAAATTCCTTTGAAGCAATCTTTTGGAAGCACCAGAAACAATACTTAAGCAAAAATGGTAAAGAGACAAAGGGAAAGACATGGCTTCCTTTAATGATCAAGTAGAATCTCAATGATACTCTCCAAAACAGTGGAGTCATTACACTTCCATCTCAGGGAACTCTTCGTGATTACTCCAATGCTGTGAAAGCTAATACAGGATTTTCACTGGAAGTAAACCAACAGCTACAGCAGGCAGCAAAATTGATGACCACTCCATGTTATAAATTAGTAGTACTACTGTTTGATGAAATGCACACACAAGAACACCTAGTATTTAATAAGCATAATGGAAAACTTGTTGGTTATTCCAACTTTCGTTGCATCATAAGTCATCTGTCATGCTTTGAAGAGGCATTAGAATAAGAAGAGGAGTCTGATTTGGCAACACAATTAGCAAAATCAATTTTGTCTTCATGGTTCAGGGACTTTATCTAATTTAAAGTTTCCTTATGCCATGTTTTCATTTGCTAAGCTAGTGGGAGAACAATTGGTTCCAATTTTTTGGGAATGTGTTTGACTTAGAATTAATCGGATTTACAATATTTTCTAAAAAAACTGCATTTATTACTATAATTATATATATATGACTATAATTGACAAAAGGTACCTTATGGCGGATTTTATAATTTATCCTTATAATGAAATATATCAACCTGTGAGTGCTGTGTTGGACAACCATTGTTTCTTAAAGTTACACAGTAAATATTTGTATCCTGTGGAGTAGTTTCATGACGAATGGAGCTCAGGAAGTTGGATTTTTTTTTCGTTATAAAGACAAATTTCACTACCCGCCATAAGATACATTTTGTCAATTATGGTCACATATAAGTATCATGATTATATTTGCTCTAAGAAATACGCCATATTAATGTAGCCATTCCAATTAAAGCCAATAAGGTTATATTTTTAATCACAAACCTGATTTTAAGTATTATTATAACAATATAAATTGATATGTGCCATTATTATAAGCAAAGATAAAATGAAAGGAGTAAAATGAGTAATTTTACAAGTTATACAAAATGAATAAATGTCAATGAATATTGAAGTTCAGTATGCATCCTTGAAAATTCTGTAACCTGAACATCTTATTCTCTTTGTCATCGTCTAAAGGGCTTGGAAAATCTTTTGTAGTGCTTTGCTGGTCACACAAGTATCAATTTCCATGCTAACTGAAGTGTTAGATGATGTCAAAATTTTTGATTTCCATTTTTTGCCCTTCTGATGTTCCTAACATGATTGGATACTACCTACACTCAGGTGCCCACTATACGCTCCATTATTAGCTTTATTGGAAATCCCTCTGTATACATTCATATGATGCCTGAAGTTCTTAAACCATGATTAGTAACATTGTTTGAATCCAATGCAGCTGCCATAAACATGTCTTCAAGTCTACTTACTAGTAGATTATGACCAACTGCAATGTTATAATACCACAAGGCATCATCACTTTCAACATTCTTCTTGGGCTTACAATTTGAAAAGATTACAGCTTTTGGCTTCCTCAGGTAGCAGTGAAATGTACCTCTGAAATAAACTAACAAAGCACGTTTCACAAAGTGAAAGATTGGCAAAATGTGCAACCTCCTTGTTCTCTCAGTAAAGCTGGTGCACCAAGTCCTTGTCTATTATTAGAACCATGCTCAGTACATTTGATGCATTAAATTGTCTCCCCTTGAACAGTAGGATTTGAAACCTGTCCACTCAAACTAATTTAGTTTCAGTTCTCTGTGCCCTACTCCACCATGAAGACAAAAATAGATTCCACTATAGAGAAAGATTGCAATCTGCTAAGTTGTTGGTGTATAAGTTCCCATTACTCCCTTTACCCACAAAATCTCTTCTTCCTTTGTAACAACTCTTGCTTACATTTTTGTCTCTCCTATTTTATCACTGAGCAACTTTTTTGAGTGATTGTTCAGTACATGATGTAGGATCTTTCGAATCCATAAAATTAGAAGTAGCAGGTTTTTGGTCACTGGCATAACTTTGCAAGTTTAGTGGCAATTGTTAAAGAGTCTTAGGGCTATATGGTTCCACTAAGTGCTGTATTGCTTTAACAATAAATTTGCACAGCACATCAAACCTTTTCCTTCTCAACTTCCCTAGACAAAAATCTACTTCCATATCCCGCTTGCCACCATTCAGCCATTCCTTTAAAACATTTAGCACCCAGGTTTCAGATTGTTGCGTATTGTTACTCATAGGCTTCTTAAGGCCTCGACTTCTTCCTCGGAACATTTACTGAATTGCTTTTCGGCTGAGCTTTCACCATCACTTCCCTTCCTACGCTTCAAAGATAGGGATAGACACTTCTCTGAGACAGAGTCCCACTCTTCTCTTCTTTCCCAGCCATTGATCAGGAAGGATAAAGCATAACAATATTGGCTCACTTCTTACTTCAATGAAACGAGAAGGTCAATGCTGTGTACTGCGCGTGCTTTGTTTTGAAGGCGTGGCAGACAAATGGATGGCATATTACTTAGAGGCAATACAATCAAGAAATATATGATGTATAACATGATTTTTGGTCTATATTATATAATATAAACCTGGCAGCTCGGTCTTTTTGCTAGACATATCACCCTGAGGCCTGCGACCCTTTGGTGATTTCTCTAAAAAAACCTCGTTGCCAGGTTTATACTATACAAAAGACATAGCTCAAAATCATAGTATATATTATACATATATATATATTTATACTTGCTACAACGTGTGATGGGGCTTCAGTTCACAGATGCTTCGTAGCACTTCATGACACCGTAGACAATATGGTGTATAAGCTACAAATTGTCTATGCTGAAGAACAAAGGTTTGATTATATAATATCAATTAGTAATACCATTTCTAATTTTTTACTTGATTTATTTACTGCTTTTCCGACCTTTCCCATATTATTAAAACCATCAGAAACAGCTTGGCTTAAAAGAGCCGCACTTTATGGGTATATTGTATGCTTCTATTATTATTACTCAGTAATAATAATACTTTTCGTAGAATAACTGCAAAGAAATTAAGTGGCAGCATGTGCTTAATTTCCACAAGAAAGACAATGGTAAGGGACCTGGACTATCAATGGTTCATAAATTAAAATATGAGCACCTTTACTTAACTTCATCCACCGAAATGCTTGTAAATCTAGCTGCCAAAGTATATTGGCACTATGCAAATTTGTAAAAATTGATAAAATTTAGAAGGTACTAAGTGAATGTGTTAGCAATGCCATCAAATTAACTTGTGATCCTGAAGCAACTCAAACATCTAAGTTAGTCTTACGTTTGATTAGATTATAGACACTATGAATGTTACCAACCTCCGAAGTGGCAAGAAGTCTCAAAAGTCCTTTAGAGTTCGATACAGCAATGCTCAAGATGAGAGGCTAAAGTTGCATAATGTTTTAATACAAAAATTACAATTTTATATATATATAGTTGTTAGAAAAAGAGTTTATACCATATCTTGATGCCTAGCAAGATACAACACTTGACAATAGGACTGATTGTACCAAAGCAAAAAAGAGGATGCTTTTGTACAGTTGGTAAATATCGTGGGGTATTAATTTTTGTTAATATCGTAGTTAATATTTATCCACGAAATTTTAACCCCTACCCGCCCACACAGAAAAACTAATTAATGGGCCTTGCAGAGTTCTAACTACCATTTCCAAGCCAGTGGCGGAGCCAGAGTCTTTGTCTATTACTCCATATTCCACTATAAGCCATGCAATTGAAGCTAATGCTGTAGATCCAAGTGAAAAGAACTTTGCTAACTGCCATCCACGAATATTAGCATCTAAGGACACTTTGGAGAAAACACGAAATTTTGGACCCTCGAATATTACCAACCATACTGTACTTTGTGATGACATTTTACTTGGGGCAGCCACAAATAATAAGAGATTTGATAAGTCACTCATAGTATACACTACACTAAAGAAATAAGATGAAGTGAGAACCTCAAATTTTAACTCCAGGCAATGAGAAGCACAGAATTGAGTAGTACATGTAAAAACAAATTAAACCTCAAATGATAAGTCTGATCAGTCACTTCTGGTTCACCATAGACCAATGAAACTGAGAAAAGAAGAAACAAGAGAAGAGAATAATATATCAAAAACCAACATCAAATAATAAGTGTGGACACTATTCACAGCGATAGCTGATAGACATGCAGTAATCCTAACCAAGCATGCATGCAAAATCATTCCACTAAGTGTTACTATAGTATTTTTAACCTGATGATTACCAGCTACATAAGCCAATAAAAATGCGAAAAATTTTCAACGTAAAAAGGCTGTTGCTAAATTTAAACAGGTAATACAATACAAATGAAACAATGCCATGAGAACATACAACAGTCAAACAAAAAAGCAAAAGTAGAATGATTCACATTTTTGTGCATAGCAGCAAATTATCCTTAACATCAAATTTCAATTTTTCAGAAAAAGGCTAAATGGTGTTTTACTCAATGATAATGATAATTATAGAAGAGATGGAGGCAATTATTGTAGTATTCTTCTTAGTTCATTGTTTTTAGTTTCATTACTACATAAGTAGTATAACTTTTCCATAATTATAGTATCTTTTGTTTATGACGTTAATTCTCAGATAATGCCCTCTTATTAGAAGGCTTATTAAAATTGTGCTAATTTAGCTGAATAGCATCTGTGCCACTTTAGCAGTGACACAAAACAGAATACTGACTTGTCACTTCATAACTCAGCATGCCAAACTGCTAATTTGCTAATTCCTAAAATAGTACAGGTTCTTTAAGGTACAACGGGCTGAACGCACAATTTAGTTTTCGGAACACAAATTGTTTCCTTTATACTTTTTCTACAACATATAATTTTTTCAAATTTTTTCTCAATAGTGAGATGCAATAAACTTTACTTAACTTTTTAAAATGGTTGAAAACTGAGTAAAGAATTCTTGAACATGATGAGAGTACTTTAATTTTTAGTAATATGATTGTTTTTATAATATTATTTTCTATTGACGTATGTTCCATCACTTGGCAAAAGTTCTTCAAGTTTTGAAAAATGGGCTGCAATCTCTCATAGAGTATTGTTCACTTTCAAACATCAGTGTATCACAAAAGCATTTACTGCATACTAACTTGATTGAGTGTTTGCCTTCATTACACCACGATTGCAAGCTTTACAGCTTCGTAGAGCCTGCATTCACCTGATGAAACAGCTAAATAAACAATAGTCAGGAAGTACATACTGGTGGCCATTTTTATTAATGGTTTGACTAATATGACGTCATAACTTAACCCCACCTTGCAATTAATATTTCCCGCCAGTTTTATAATATACAGAGGTATCCAGAAATGACACAAGATCAAAGATGGCGTATTATTTCTAAGGAAGACGAAGTGAATTTTTTTTTTCATAATATCTCTGCCTTTGCTGCCATTCTCAGTAAGCTATCAAAAATTATTTTATAAAGAGACAATTTTAATAATAATATTTCAGAAGTGTTTGCAATTAGCCTCACAGTTTAATGTGCTTATTTAATTTTGCTTGCCAGTCTGGTAATTTTTTTTATGCTTGTGTAGCCTGTTCAAGAGATTGTTTAATTGCAAAATAATTTTTAATATTAAAAATACAATAATGCAAAAAAAAATAAACAGCATCGT
>NW_003546387.1:202988-209830 GCF_000090795.2 Amphimedon queenslandica | reverse complement strand
CCATCATCTACTATTCAACTTGGTTTAAAGCAACTTTGTGGTTACTTTGGCCGTGTTGTCAACACTGTTGCCTGAATTGAACACTGTTCCATTTCAGGCAATAAAATTGAAACACATCAAAGTAACCACAAAGTTGCTTTCAGCATTTAGTGTAGGTACAATTTTTAGTTAAATTAGTCTCCCAAATTTATTTCTATAGATCTAAAGTGATTATGAAAGCACTTAGTGCCACTTACTGATTTATTACTATGCATGTACATCTACAATGTAGGTAATGAAGATACTGTACCAGTGACACCATCATCATCAGTTTCTGCTGTTAATACTGGCACTATGCCCATTTCTTGTGCTAAAGAAGGTAAAATACACTTATTGCAGATATTTGTTATTAATAATAAACTGATGCAGGTAACACTCCTAGTGCTATTTTGAGGATGAATTATGCTACTCTTGTGGATGCTATTACTTCTTGTCTTTACAGAGTAACACATGAACTATATGCTAAAGAATTGATACCAATGGAAACTGTTAATCATATTCAAACAGCAAAAGGAATATCTGATTTACTTAAAACTGGTCAATTAGTGTCTGTAATACAAAGGCAATTGGAATGTTCTTGTGATCCTCGTCAATATCTTATTGATACTTGTCATGTACTAATGAATCAGCGTCACAAATCACTGGTAGATATTACTACTTCTATATTCCTCAAGTTAAAAGTACATGTACATGTAGGTGAGTAAAGTATATAATACTAATGCCCATAATTACTAACAAGAGTACTCTCATTCATAATACATATAAGTGTGGTATTGTACATGTATCTACATGTATATTAACACAATTAGCTTTTGTTAAGGCTTGAAAATTGGTTGATTTAGAGTCCTGTAATTAGCATTTTTTTGACTGTAAGACAAATGAGCATATTACATGTAATAGCTGGAAATACTTACATGTATTTGCAACTAGACCCAGTTGATCTTCTCAATGATTTGTGGCTGCTAAATCACCAGTATAGAATCAACAATTACAAAATTTTTAACAAATTGCAAAATACTTCATAACTTTTTTCAGCTTTAAAATATTTAATTTTATGTATGGTTATTTATAGCTCAATTAGCGTGGTCAGTTTTGATGGTTGGTATTTTATGTGTGAGTTCTTTTTAAAGACCTATGTTCATTGAATTGGCTTTGAAGTCAGTGGTTTAATTCCAAGTTGTATATCTTATTCCATTTATTAATCAACTAGTACATGTACCTGGATGTTTGCAAAAACAATTTTGGCACTATGTAAAAGCGGAGAACAAACTATAGTAAAGAATCTGCTGCACATTGCACCAAATCTGTTTATGAGATGCTTGGTAGCACCCATTCTTTCTTCCAACCAACTTTTGTAGCTTGAAAGTGTTCCAGACCAGTGAAACAAGCTCTTCTATAGTTTACTCCATTCCTTCTTCATTGAATCTTGCTGTCCAAAATGGCGGCCAATTATTACACGTAGGTGGATACCGTATCTCAAAATAATGATATTCATGCACTTAATCATTCACAGCTCTAGAGGTCTATTGCAGGGCATAGGCCTAGTTTCAATAAAAATTGAATATTTGAGTATTTACATATTTTGAAAATGCTTCAAAATCAACTAAGCCAAGACCCTGTTCTATAGTTTTCGTCTAATTTTTGTCAAAAATGACTAGGACAGAAGTTTATTTTTATAATTTTTTTAGTATACTCGTTCTTATGTTTTGTAGAAAATTTGAGCATATTTGATCAAATGGGGTTTTTTAATGAATTTGTGACCATAATTGATAAAAGGTACCTTATGGCGGATAGAGAAATAGGTCTTTATAGCCTACAAAATCCAACTTCCTGAGCTTTAATGATCATAAAATTAGTCTGGAGGATGCAAAAAGTTACTATGTAACTTTTAGAACCAATGCTTGTCTAACAGAGCGCTCACAAGTTAATATTTTTTATTACAATGATGAATTTAAAAATCCGTCATAAGGTACCTTTTGTCAATTATGGTCACATTTATTAAGTTTCTCTAACATCATGTATGTGTGTACAAGAGTAGATAATGTAGGGTTTACTTGTCAGCTCATAAAGTATGCTGTTTCTCACTTAGCACACTTTGTGGGAAACCCTGCATGGCTGCTTGGTATGCATCTGCAACTGTGAGAGCAACTGCAGAAAGATAGCACTAGCATCTTGCTGTCCTTCAAGAGCAGGCCTTTCATAGAGTTGCATGCCATGTAGTTGAGTGTGGCTACATGAGACCATGCAACAGCTACATGTACATGTATTGAGGTGATCCAACGTATTGTACATTTCTTGTTTGGTTAAATTACATGTATGTATGAAATACTTAGTCAAGTACTTTGTAATTGTAATTCAATGCAGTTCAGTAAAAGGTATATTTTACTTCATAGAACCATTGTAATATATTTTCATTTGCACATACATTTCAGTGTACTAGACCCATATTTGGAATCATTTTAATGAACTATGAACTATGAATATACCACTGAATGCCATACATGTGAAAGCCTTTATATTTTTACTGATTTTGTTCACTGCATGGCATCAGATATTAAAATGTTTTATTCATACTGTAGGTCAATCTGAAACAGTTGTACCTTTTTGTTCTATACCTGATGATGTTCGACTGTATGCTGACATTATGAGAAATCAATACAAAGGTCAACCTATTGTTGCTACAGACTGGCCACCCAGAGTTGGAAAAGATTTCTTTGGAAGAGTTGCATTAATTGAAAAGGAAGATGATTTGACAGAAAAGGAATCTGCATGGCATCTTTTAAGAGGAAAAGTTGACAAAATAATGAAACTTTCTGGAAACAAAGAGGTTGATGTTAATGATATTCTTCGGCCCACAACTAGCCTGATGTCTCTTAGGATATTGATTGACGGTCCCCCTGGTATTGGCAAGACAACACTCTGTCGTAAATTGTTACATATGTGGTCAAATGAAGAATTTGTATATCAACAATACGACTTGGTACTTTACTGTCCTTTAAGGAATGCTAAAATGTCAGCAGCTGCTACATTAGCTGACCTGTTTTTGTATAAAAGTCCTAAAGTTTCAAATGTGGTAGAGTGGATATCTGATAAAGAGGGCGAAGGACTTTTAATAATCTTTGATGGTTGGGATGAACTAAGGGAACAACTTCGACACTCTTCATTAGCTGCTAGCATCATTCGTAGAGAGCAATTGGACCGATGTTCAGTAATTGTTACCTCTCGTAGCTATGCCTCGTCTTCACTTTTCAATATGCATTCTCTTAGTAGACATGTTCAAGTCATTGGATTTTTGGAGGGTGACATTTCAACTGTAATAATACAGACACTTCAAAAAGATGCAAAACTAGCACAGGAGCTTATTGACGAAAATTCAGTTGTAAACAACAATACCAGGCATTACAAGCCAGATGTTTCAACTACACATAGCAATAAGGACTCACAACAAGCTATTAAGCTCATTCAAGATCTGAAAATACGAGGTGATGTCAGATCATTGTGTTATGTACCACTTATCTGTTCTATGGTTATCCTCGTGTATCGTAAAGAAGAGGGACACTTGCCTACAACACTTACTCAATTATATGAGTGCTTTCTCCTACAAACTATTAGGCGACATGTAAATAAGCGGGAAATTGATCCATATACTTTATGTAGCCTTTCTTCATTACCATCACAATTGATGAAAGCTTTACAGGAATTGAGTCAAGTAGCATATATAGGCCTTGCTAAAACAACAATGACCTTCTCTTTACAAGATTTACAAGAACATTCACTGATGAGTGAAGCTACCAAAGAAGACTATCTTGGATTAATGACAACTTTCTTAGAATATGATGAAAAGAAGTATCAGTTCCTTCACTTAAGTATACAGGAATTTCTAGCTGCATGGTGGATAGCTAAACACAAGAAGGAGACAGAGGATGTGTTTAAGGATCACTTTGATGATGATCACTTTCGAATGTGTCTAAGGTTTGTGGCTGGCCTAACACACCTTGAACATGAAAGGTATCAGCAGTTTTTTGACAAAAAAGTTTCCTTAGTATGTAATAGAGATGCATTGTTTGGTTTTGAGTTTCAAAATCGTTCTACTTTTTATAAAAATCCTGAGATCAACATTTCTGTATTTGATGAATACATACCTTCTGATGGTTTTAACATTTCTTTCATTCTCCTTCTTCAATTTCTGTTTGAATCACGTAACGCAAGTTTGTGCCACAGATTAACTCTTTCTATTGATAAGCAGTCACTGTGTCACTGTAGAAATAAACTATCAATGTTTGATTGGTTGTGCCTTGGCTACTTTGTAAGCCATTCTGGTGCAACATGGAATTGTTTGCATCTGGAGGATTCATATCATCAGCCTTCACTACATATATTTGTTAATGCTTTATCCGATATGCCATTAGAAACTCAATGTAAAAAGTTTGAACTTAAGTTTCATAGGCCTACAACTGAATTGTTGCAAAAGTTATTTCGATCATCACTTTTATACAATATGCAGGAGTGCTATTGTTTTTTGGATAGTGGCCATTATGTACCATCTCTTTTACTGCTACAATTTCTCCATCTTCCTCAGTTAAAAATATTGCATGTTACGATGTATCTTCCTAAAGTACCACATAATGTGAGGGAGTACACTGAAAAATGCAATGAACTAGAGGAATGCATAAAAATGAATGTCACACTGAAAGAGATAAAAATTGATTTAAGAGGTAACCACAGTCAGAGAAATTGTACCATGGCTAGTATTATTAGAGGAGCATCAGACAACAGATCAATAAAATCATTGTCACTATCACTTGATTTGGGATCATCTGCATCAGGGGACAATTTTCCTTTTCTTCCTTTGCCTGATGGAGTAATAGAGCAATTACTGAAGAACAACAACACAATACAAGCTCTTTCACTGAACATACCCGACACACTTGAGCCATTATCGCTAGACATATTAGAAGTGAACATGCCTCTTACTGCTTTAGAAATTGGAGAATTCTTCATTTTTCAAAAATGTAAACTATTGTCCATCCTTCGAAGAATTAATGGCTTACATTGTCTGATACTAAATAGACTGAATTTTTCAAGTAGATTAATATTTCACTCTCACCCTAGTCTTCAGACACTTTGTTTAGCAGTTGATACAGCTAAAAAGGCTATTGAACTTTTCACCATTTTACGAACCAACATAACTTTGAAAGCTTTGAGTGTGACTGTGAAGGAGAAAACTATTGAGGTAGGAAATAGTTTATGTTATATGCTAACAAAAAATGTAACGTTGCAATACTTTCAAATAAATGGCTCCATTTTGTGTGAATTCTTACCCTTTTTGTCTGATGGTATCAGACATAACACCACTCTTCAACACTTTAGTGTCGGCTACATTGAATTGTCTGTTAACAAACAGCTAAAGAATCTTTTTGCTGTCATCTCACAAAAAGACAATCTAAAAGAACTTCAATTACAGTTCAAATTAAGTATGTCAAGCAATCGATTGAGTCAAGCTGCTCAAGAAGAAAAGAAAACAAAAATGACAGCACTATTTTTTGAACACCTACTTCCTGATGTTACAAACATGCTTCAGTCACATAAAACAATCAAGCTATTGGATATAAATTGTTCGTCTCTTAATAATTCATTCCAGCCTTCATGGAGTCAAGCAGCACACTGTTTCTATGATTCAATATTTAATCATCCATCACTTGAATATATTAAAGTGGGATTCCCTGCTCCTTCTTATCTTAAAGAAATTCTTGAAGATCAGTTGATTATACTGAATGAAAGACACAAGAAGGAACAACCATTAAAAACAGTTCCTATGATAAATTTAAACTAACTGGTACATGTACATGTATGCCACTGTATGTATACATGTAGTTACATGCATTTTATTTAGGATTTGGTACATGCATTAATGTTTTTAAAAAACTTTGAGTGTGGCTGCAAGAAGTAAGCATGGAAATTAATGATTGAAAAGTATACTGCTAATTTTTTGTCTTGATAATGCAATGCCCTCACAAAACTGTAGGAAGCTCTCACCCACTTTTTCCCTCTCTTAATGCAATTTAAATAGTACATGCACTTCGTCGGCTTTTCCTCAAAGGATTGTAAGCATTGAGTGAGTTGCATGTAGCTAAAGTATATTCAGCAAGAAGTTTAGCACAAAATTGTATTTGCCATGGATTAGTTGATGTTTTCTATACAAATAAAATAAATATAAAAATTAATGCTTGTACAATTTGACAGTCAGACAGCATGCCATCATCAACATTGTTAATCAAAAGCATGGGCAGTTTGCCTTTTTAATGCATGCTTTATGTTTGAATTTAACCAAATTCAACTCTGTCATCATTTTAACTTCAGGACTCGTGTATTATTGTAAATTCCCCTTAAGAGGTCATTAGCCTGACACTTCAATATTGGTTGCTATGGGTTTGTTTTACTATGAAACTTCATCACTCAGTAAACTGTAGAAACATTGAGTTTGGTGTATAACCTATGCTTATTATTATTTTAAGAAGAGAAAGTAACTATGCACACAGTAATAAACTGATGCTATGTTAAAATAATGATAAAAAAGACCATCTAGACCACATCATCCAACAAAGGTGCCACTATTGATAATATATACCTTTAGGGGGCAGTTACAGGTGAAATATGAAGGAAAACTAAATTTTTTTTCACACTTGATTAGAATCCTCACTGGAAGTGAAAATTGATGATAATTTTGTGAGACTCAAAAATAATAGATTTTAATTTAATGAGAGTACTAAAATTAAAATTATTATTTTAATGTAGTTATTTAT